>NC_091169.1:24865903-25165903 GCF_040958095.1 Procambarus clarkii
GTGTTGACTGCTGATTTGATCCCCGATCCCTCGGTGTGGGGGGGGGGGAAGGGAGGGGAGAGAAAAAGAGAAAGACGGAGAGAGAGACTGTAGTCGAGATCAGAGCTACACTCAGTGGATATACACCACTGGAAAAGATTTTTGTTATGAAATGCACATTTAGTACAAGTTACAGACACACAAAGTACATATTACTGGCATGACGGGCTCCAACGGGGACGGTCTCTTGAGTTACCGGTTGTGTAGTCGAGAAAATGCAACATATATACGGTTTACGTAACGCTAAGAGTGTTCCAGAGGTGTCGTGGGCGAGGAGCCGGTCTTGGGAAGAGCAGCGAACGTAAACAGTTTGTCGAAAAACGCCACGTAACCGCCAAGAAGGCGATAGGAAGGAATAGTTTAGTAAGTTCTTGCGTGACGGCGCGTTGAATCCGGGCCTAGGCTACATAGTCACTCGACTTGCTAGCAAATGAAACCAACCACCTGTCTTTTTGTCATCTCTCTCTCTCTCTCTCTCTCTCTCTCTCTCTCTCTCTCTCTCTCTCTCTCTCTCTCTCTCTCTCTCCCATGTCTTGGTCACAAAGAACGGCACTCTGATGGCACTGTGACGTCCCTCTACTTACTCGTGCCAGACGAAATTAAATTGTTGTTTTCCTAACACGCTCAACACCATTCCGTAGCGGTTTCCTATCTTCAGGGAGAGTGGTCAGGTAGACTGACCAGGGAGAGTAGTAGTCAGGGAGAGGTCTACCACCGCTCTCACTTCGGTGCCAAGTATGTGGCTCTCAAGTGCCGGAAGGGTTGGGAGAAGCACGTTGGCAGCGGTGCCAGCTGTGACATCACTGGTGTTGTCAGAGGAGTCAGCTGCTGGTGTGACATCATCGCTCTTGTCAGCAGAGATGCTGTGATAATCGAGCCCATTCTCTCCAGCATCCACAACTATACCTTATCATTCACAACCATCCCTCGTTATCCACAATCATCCCTCGCCATCCACAACCATCACTCGCCATCCACAACCATCCCTCGTTATCCACAATCATCCCTCGCCATCCACAACCATCACTCGCCATCCACAACCATCCCTCGTTATCCACAATCATCCCTCGCCATCCACAACCATCCCTCGCCATCCACAACCATCCCTCGCCATCCACAACCATCCCTCGCCATCCACAACCATCCCTCGTCACCCACAACCATCCCTCGTCATCCACAACCATCGGGCAGTGCCGGAGGCTGGGCAGAGAGCCTTAATTGTGTTCTTCTCTTCTTATGTCTTTTATTGTGATATATTTTAAATTCTGTAGGAAATATACCGAGACCTTTTTCCTAGGGACAATCTCGACGGAGCCCAAAGCAAATCCTTTCATCTGCTTTTTTGCCCATTTTTCTCAAATTTCATCAGTGATCTTTCCTATCCTTCCCTTTCTATATCTTTAATATTTATTTTGCATCTCGGTCCCCCTCTCCCTCCCTCTGGATGCTGGGGAAGTGAAGGAGTAAGTGCGCTGTAAAAAGTGCACTACGGGCTCACCATAGCCCGTGCTACGTGGAACATTTTCTTCCAGGTAGCGAATCTTAAACAACAACAACAAATGCGCTGCTTGAACGTTCGCCAAGAGAAATAATGTCTTCATCTCCTCACCGAGTAAACGTGGACACATTTTTTTTTTTCAAACATTTCCGCGGTACGCTGGCGAGGTAAATGATTTACAAACATGCAACACGCACACACACACACGCACGCACGCACACACACGCACGCACACACACACACACACACGCACGCACGCACGCACGCAGACATAATAGGGGCTTGATAGTTGAGTGGACAGCGCTCTGGAGGTGTATGCTTGCAAGTTCCGTCTGAGTTGTACTGACCCAGTCACTATAACTCCCACAAAGAACGTCGTATTTCGATCGTATGCGTTACATAAGGCCAAAATTGTAATATATCACCTGTATAATCCAGTACAGCCTCCACCACAGAGCCGTCAGGTATAGAGCACTGATATACACATCATTGCCCATAACCTCACAACTCTCAGTCAGGCTTTTCATAGATAACTCTTTGAATAACGTATCGTATTCACTGTCTTTTTTGGAAGCATTTACTAAATGTACTGATAGAGCGCCCTTATCCCATGGCTTGACTGATCAATCGTTAATAGACTCGAGTACATATTTAACATTTTGATGGTGTTGGATACTTTATAAAACTAAAATGCGTAATCAAATTTCCCTCTCTGTCTGTCGGCTCAGGTGAGTGTAACGTGAATCAGCTTAGTTTAAAATTTGGTGTGGGGCCCAAATCTCAACGCCTTCACGCCGAAAACTGCGCTAATGGCCAAAATTCTCCTACTTACGAGAGGCAATTTTAACTCTGCACTCATATTGACTATTCTCGTGGACTTTGGACTCCTAAGGATGACTCACATAGCTTCGTTTTACAAAGTTCCAAGGAATTTTACCTCTTTCTCTGTCTGCAGTTTGAGATGTAGAGCATTAATGTCAATCACAGAAGTGATAAATGGTATGCAGAGCATTGTAGGAAGTCTCACGTTAAGGACCCGCAAGGGCTTAAATCTCTGCCAGAGTCTCTTAAATCTCTTGAGAGAACAAAAGGTCGTTAACGGGGACACCAAGGTATCTGTAAGTCTCCCACTTCTCAAGTGGTCGCCCATCGATATGATAACTGGGTGGTGGAACATTACATGGGATGCAGACGATGAGTCACAATAACGTGGCTAAAGTATGTTGACCAGACCACACAGTAGAAGGTGAAGGGACGACGACGTTTCGGTCTGTCCTGGACCATTCTCAAGTCGATTGTGTCACAGGCAGTCACAATCGACTTGAGAATGGTCCAGGACGGACCGACACGTCGACGTCCCTTCACCTTCCAGTGAGTGGTCTGGTCAACACCACATGGGATGAAAGCACAAGTTTTCTGTACAGAGATAAGGAGTCCACATTCATCAGGTGTAGTAGCACACTCATCGAGCACCACTGACATTCCAGGCTCGGAGGCAGCCTGTAAACAAATATCATAAATGCCCGTGTCTTCATTATTAGTTGGACGATCTGGAATAAGTTTCTGCACCAGAGCGTTGAACAACAAAGGGTTGAAGACTCCTCCTTGTGAAGTTCAAAGTTCAAAGTGTTCGCTTAGACAAATAACCCTTTATCCATTTCAGTAATTTACATTGTATTCCGAGCTTAGCAAACTGCTCTAGAATGGAGAAATGGAAACTAGAAACTGCCCTGTTAGGAATGCCAAAAGCTCGATTTGTTGTTGTTTTAGATTGTTTTAGAATCAGCTACTGGGGACAAGATGTCCGAGTAGCACGGGCTATGGTGAGCCCGTAACTGAGTTAATGAAGGTAGAGTTCCCTTCTTTTCTCGCTGCTTTTAGTCTTGTTTTAATAACATTATCTTAGTGGGGGATATAGATGCACAATGTTCACTATTGTGTCCCATTCTTCAACTGTTTTTTCTAACCATTGTGGTCGCTGTGGATTTTACATCTAATGCCGCTGCTCTTGTTAGTTGAAATGTTGAGTTTGACGCGCAGGGCTTCAGTTGCTTCACATTGTAGCATAAGTAGTGCAATAGTGGCGCCTCTGCTTCTGTTCCTCAGATATGACACTAATTATTGGGTTTATTACCTACCAGCAGCACTTGTAGCCAAGTCTGAGTGTGTGTATGGCTACTGCAATGTCTCTGGATAACAAAGCCATGAGGGGGGGGGGGACTAATAATGAGTGAAGCCAGAGAGAAAGAGGAGAGTGAGTGAGGCGACTGGTCGATCCCTCAGTGTGAATAAGGTGAATGAGATGAGTGAAAGCGTGAATGAGGTGAGTGAAAGAACGTGAATGAGGTGAGTGAGAGAGCGGAGAATGAGGAGAGTGAGAGAGCATGAATAAAGTGAGGCTAGGCGTTCAATTTCCTGATGGTAGCAGATGACGCTCCCCCACAGGTGATGGCCTGAGGCAATAACAGACTGCTGGATCCTATTGGCTTGTGTTGTAACGCGGGAGACTGAATTTAGTTAGTAGCAGGGGAGAAGACGGAAATTCAGAATACAGCCAAAATACAATACAAAGTGAGGTTGAAGATTGATTTTTTGATTGTTGAGAAAGGGTTCAATCCCTCCTCTCCAATAGTGCATCGTATTTTGACGTATAAAACCCCCCTTGAGGCCAAAAACTGATTTACATTACGAAATTGGCGAAAATGTCTCGTTTTCCATTCGTGAGTCCTCTATTAGGTTAGGTTCGGGCAATATAGTCCATCCGTTTAGTGACGTAGTGAACGCTCTAGAGAACGAGATGAAGATGTGGCAACCTTTAGGGATACCTGTAGTTTACCAGTTGATGGTTTCGCGAGTTCTCCCCAGATAGCCAGGTTAAGTTAGGTAAGGTTACGAACAATCGTGTCTACGATGTCACTTACATCCCAACTTTCTATTGATAAAGTCGTACGTCCTCTTAAGGTTTCCCAACGTCAAGAAATCTGTCAATTTAAAGTGTCCTCCCCCTAACCTACCAGAGGACCCAAAACAGAAAACGGGACAGTACGTCACTTTCGCCAGCCGCTTCCATTTTCTAGTACGACAATTTTTGGCCTTATGTAACGCATACGAGCGAAAAGCGACGTTCTTTGTAGGACAGGTTGTAGGACAGGTTGTAGGAGGACAGGTTGTAGGAGGACAGGTTGTAGGAGGACAGGTTATAGAAGGACAGGTTGTAGGAGGACAGGTTGTATGAGGACAGGTTATAGAAGGACAGGTTGTAGGACAGGTTGTAGGAGGACAGGTTGTAGGACAGGTTGTAGGACAGGTTATAGGACAGGTTGTAGGACAGGTTATAGGACAGGTTGTAGGAGGACAGGTTATAGAAGGACAGGTTATAGAAGGACAGGTTGTAGAAGGACAAGTTGTAGGAGAACAGGTTGTAGGAGGACAGGTTGGTACGAGAGCCATTGGACAAGCCTTTTTCCTGTGGAATTTGAAAAACCATGATGAACTAGGCCAGGGAGGAGGTTGTCCCAATGGCAGCTTCAGGGGTCAAAGGTCAGTGATGTCATTGGTCAGAGATCAATAACAGGGGGTGAACATTTACGTCAGGGGGAAGAAACAGGAGAGATTAAATGTATGGTGGAGAACTGGGGAAAATGTACATCGTGTACTACTAATTTTGATTTGTTACATATACAATAAAAATAATTGTAATTAAATTGAAAGTTTTATATTTTGGGGGGTTTATTTTTTTCCAGAACAATTGCAACAAATCATTAAAATAGAAACCTGTAGGATAAATGAACAACTGAACATAATTGTTGGAGTATATACTTTCCATATACACCTGGAACTAAACATCTGGTTAAATTACCTGTACCAAACATAACCTTTTTAATAAACACGTGTAAAAAAATATTTGAAACGCATATCTGGAGCAAAATATTCGGATTGAACAGACAGCATGAGAATGGTAGGGGGGGGGGGGGTAACGTTTCCAATAACCTCCTAACAACAATATATAACTATAAATTAAACACATATTTAATTTTTGTTTTTAAATTAAAGAACATCCTTAATAATTTAAAGAACATCTTTTGCTTTTAAATACACTTCCAAAAACAAAAGATTGCGATGAAAAGTACAACAGCGCAAAATAAATTAGCCTACGATCCGGACTAAGGTGTTCTTGGAACATACACCAGCAGCAAGAAGCTCAAACTCTCTCAAAACTCTTTCCTGGCTCATGTAATAACGCACTGGGTGGTTTGGTTCAGTTTTTTCTTGTTTTTTTTTCCTAGGAAACGCACCAGGTGGAGTTGCTAATACTGGGAATAAAAATGCGCTTGGTGTGAAACACTGTTTCTTTTTTTCTTAGGAAACTCACCAGGTGAAGTTGATAATATTGGGAATAAAAATGTTCTCGGTCTGAGGCAAGAATTAGTTTTTCTTTCTTTTTCTTATTTTGAGGAGGATGAAGATTATGTTTTGTTTGGTGCAGGATAATTGATGTGGCTCTTTATGTGGGAATAACGCATGTGTATTTAAACAGGGACTGTAGGCGGGGGAAGAGTTCATAGCGTAGTGCTGGTCTGTTCTTTGGTCATTTTTGTTGTGTTAAAGTTGATCTAGCAATTGACGGCGGGGGAGGGGAGGGCTCCACTGTCAGGTTAGGCAGTTACTAGTGGTGAGAGAGAGTTGATGTGAGAACACTGGGGGATTGGTGTTGGTGTGGGAGGAAGAACTGACATGGCGGCATTGTAGATGAGGCAGGTGACGGTGGGAGCATTGACGTGACACTTGTCGGGGAAGCAGGTGTTGGTGTTGAGTGTGTGTGGGAGGGAGAGTGTGTTCGTGGTGATGGTAGTGGGTACTGGAAGGTGTGGGACGAGCGGCACACACCCGCCACACTTCTGGTTCTCTCGTGCGTGTATCTTGGCAGTAGAGGTGATGGTGGACGGAGTTAGCCCGCACCACGTGCTTTTCTCCCTCACCCCTTCCTCAAGAACTGCTTCACCTTCCTAACACATCAAACGAGTTGTAAACCATACATCAGACTGCGAGCATCGGCATCTAACAGCCTAGTTAACCAGACCACCAACGAGGAGGCCTAGTCATAGTACCGGGCCGCGGGGGAATTGATTCTCAGAACCACTTCAAGGTAGTCGTTTTCAAGTTATAAAAATGGTTATGGTGGCCACTTGCTAAGGGTCCAGGACGGCCAGGTAATCTAAGATGAGGTCTGATAAAGACCTTTTGTGCCCTCTGTAATGCTTTTGCGCTACCGCTCACAGGATGAGTATGGGGTGCACAATAAACTAGCCGCCTTCAGCGGCAACAATCAAATCAAAATCTAATCCTCACACTCTCAACATCAATATTACGATGACTTACTCATTACTAATGCGTCGCATTTTTAACGGATTGTCGATTCCGTAAAAAAATGCGGTGTATTAGATAAGAGGGCGGGCTCATCACACGCTATTCCAGCTAATATACAACAGCGGCTGGAGTGGGATCCCAGACCAGCCCGTTATTACGATTTAACAACCCTCAAATTTGAAGTAGTCAAACCTATTAGGTCAAAAAAATTAGGCAATATTAGCACTTTAATACTAACATTGTCTATGTATAACCTAGAAAGGTTAGGTGGGTTGCTAGGGTTCGTACGTTTCTGGTTATGCAAAAACAATTGTACTTTTACAGAGTGGTAAATGTAGGGAAACTACCCATGGAAGTGCACGAGTCTGCCGTGGACTTGCATATGTAACACATGCCACCAAAAAGCGATTTTCTTTGCAGGAGGACAGGTTAGAACACACACATAGCGTTTTGGTACTTAGCACACAGCACCGCTCCTGTGCCAGGTAAGTCCACTACGGGCTCACCATAGCCCGTGCTACTTGCCCCGCTCCTGTGCCAGGTAAGTCCACTACGGGCTCACCATAGCCCGTGCTACTTGCCCCGCTCCTGTGCCAGGTAAGTCCACTACGGGCTCACCATAGCCCGTGCAACTTGCCCCGCTCCTGTGCCAGGTAAGTCCACTACGGGCTCACCATAGCCCGTGCAACTTGCCCCCGCTCCTGTGCCAGGTAAGTCCACTACGGGCTCACCATAGCCCGTGCTACTTGGAACTTGTTCCGAGTAGCTGAACCTATAACAACAACAACCTAACCTCATCAAATTGCCTCACCTTCATAGACGCGCTAAGATTCAAATGCTCGAATTCAGAATACACACTCACCTGAAAGGGCAAAGAAATGCCAATTAAAGACATGAATAGACCTAAAAAAAAATCCAAATAATTCACTCTAAATACCATCTATTGAGAGAAATACACCAGACGGAGAAGGATACAACTCACATCGAATACAAGACGGCATGCCAATGTATTTTAAACCTACCTAACCTACCCTAAACTTACCCTAACCTAACCCAAGCCAGGGTTAAGTTAGGTCAATCAACAGTAATGAGAATAACGATATTATGTTTTATATACCGGTAATAATTCTATTGTAAAGCTTATATAATATTTTTATTAACTTTGTTTTTCCCACCTACTTTGTCTATCATAATTTACCAATTGATTTGAATTCTCACACTAAATTCATAAGAATTTTAACTTGGTTAATTTTTGTTTAAAAGGTCATGATGATTTCACAATAATTCATTTGTTCAATGCCTGATTTCTCTCTACAATACAGTAGTTGTCATTTCTCTGTACAATACAGTAGTTGTCATTTCTCTGTACAATACAGTAGTTGTCATTTCTCTGTACAATACAGTAGTTGTCATTTCTCTGTACAATACAGTAGTTGTCATTTCTCTGTATCAACAGAGATACAGTTGTCATTTCTCTGTACAATACAGCAGTTGTCATCTCTCTCTACAATACATTAGTTGTCATTTCTCTGTACAATACAGTAGTTGTAATTTCTCTCTGCAATACAGTTGTCATTTCAATTAAAAAAATGTGTAACATTGTTGGCTGCAATGTTTGGTGTTATAATTATTAAATAATTTTATTAGGCAAATTGAAATTGTAATTGCCATAGTAATATGTTTGATGAAATCCGGGTGGTGGGTGGGTAAGCAGAACCAAAATGAGTACAATTATAAGCCTCGCTACCCTGGAAACACAAACCGTAACTATCTCTATTTTCAGCTTGTTACAACTTGTAATAAAGTTGTTACATCTTGGCTTAACGTGTTTATGACGTATTAGAACGTTGTTACAACTTGCTATATTGGTTGTTATAACTGATTAAGAGGTGTTAAAACTTGTTCAAACGTTGTACCAACGTCGTAGTTTCGGTGTGTTTGGCGGGCTATAGGCTTATATATAAGCCTATAGCCGAGACGGATGGCTTGGAAATACCAGCTTTGTTTCATTCTCTTATTCTTTATTATTACTGAAATACTTGTCAGTGTTTTGTTTCTTTACTTAATTTTATTTGATATCGCTCTACTTAATAAAATTATAAGTTAAAATATTCAACACGGCAAAGAAGTTAAATATTAAATTATTTTTTATGGTGAGTCCAGGGTTTTGCATGCCAGAAAAAAAAATAATTGGCATGCCAATTTTGGCACGCGTGCCAAGGGTAGCTCACACCCGTGCCCTAGGATGTCTCACGCCTAGTGGAGACTGGCCTTCCTGTTTCCCCAACCCGTTCTCGCAAATTTAATAAGTCAATATTGACTTATTAAATATGTGCATAGGTGACATACTTAACATAATAGATACCCTTAAAAAGATTCATAGAAAACACTGACCTTACCTAACCTACTTAGTATGTTAAGATAAGCATCTTATTGCTTCGTAATTACAATTATTACCTAACCTATAATATGTACAGATTAAGTAATAATTGTAATTACGAAGCAATAAGATGCTTATCTTAAGATACTAACAAGGTTAGGTAAGGTCGGTGTTTTCTATGAATCTTTTTAAGGGTATCTATTATGTTTAGTGTTTCCCCTACGTCACTCACTTCCCCCCTCTCTCACTCCCTCTACCTCCCTCTCCCTTGCCTCTCTTTCCCATCCCCTCCCACTTCACCATCCCCCTTCCCTCCCACCAAACACTATGGGTGTTTTCACTCCCTAACTCCCGCCAAAATTTACTCACAATTTCCGTGACACAAGCGACCCAAAGTTTGTTACCTCATCATATTGTTCTTAGTCTGGGGAAAATGTTATTACATTAAGGGAGGACGGAGTAGGGAATACTTGGCTGTGTGGGGAATACTTGGCTGTGTGGGGAATACTTGGCTGTGTGGGGAATACTTGGCTGTGTGGGGAATACTTGGCTGTGTGGGGAAATACTTGGCTGTGTGGGGGAATACTTGGCTGTGTGGGGGAATACTTGGCTGTGTGGGGAATACTTGGCTGTGTGGGGAATACTTGGCTGTGTGGGGAATACTTGGCTGTGTGGGGAATACTTGGCTGTGTGGGGAATACTTGGCTGTGTGGGGGAATACTTGGCTGTGTGAGGAATACTTGGCTGTGTGAGGAATACTTGGCTGTGTGGGGAATACTTGGCTGTGTGAGGAATACTTGGCTGTGTGAGGAATACTTGGCTGTGTGGGGAATACTTGGCTGTGTGAGGAATACTTGGCTGTGTGGGGAATACTTGGCTGTGTGGGGAATACTTGGCTGTGTGAGGAATACTTGGCTGTGTGGGGAATACTTGGCTGTGTGAGAAATACTTGGCTGTGTGGGGAATACTTGGCTGTGTGGGGAATACTTGGCTGTGTGAGGAATACTTGGCTGTGTGAGGAATACTTGGCTGTGTGGGGAATACTTGGCTGTGTGAGGAATACTTGGCTGTGTGGGGAATCTTTGACCTAGTTGTAGTAACAAGTATATACCAGATGGTTCGAGAGGTCTCCCTAAGGGTAGTTACGTATGTCGGCCACGCTCTTGTGTTCCGGACAGGACTTCAATGGGGACTCGAAGTGCGAGAGATAAGAGGACTTCGATGTTCCCTGGCTGTGTACAGCTCCCGGACGCTTAGCCTAAATACACCTTGAATTCAGGGCAGATTCAGAATTCAGATGGAAGGAACTGGGGTGTGGGTGAGAGTAGAAATGGGAATGATGGAGGAATAGGATGGAATAACCATGAAATGGGACGGAAAGTCTTATGATGAAGCGGTGGAATGGGGGAATCTGGGAGAGTGGAATGGAAGAGAGCTGAGAACTGAGTTAAATAGGAAGTGGGATGGGAAAGGCGAGATGAGAAGGGAAGCTGAATGGGGTAGTGATGGAATATATGTTGAGGAAAAGAGTATGAATAGGGTGGAAAAGAGCAAGGAGAAAAGATTAGCACGAGAAGGGATATTCTCATGGGGGGTTCCCATTAAAGGGAATGACCTCACCCACTGTTGCTCACACCTTCGCCTCTCCTGCCAACACTGGTGAATGTGACACCAATAGTGGTGGCGGTGGTGGCAGAAGAAGCAGCGGTCATTATGAGGTGTCAATGGTGGCAGAATCAGAAGTGACAACAGCCAGTGTCAGTAGTGATGATAGTATTAGCAGGCATAATAGCAAGAGAGGTGTCAAAGGTGACGCCAGTTCCAGTACCGACCCCAGCATGAGAGGTGTCAAAGGTGGTGCCAGTACCGACCACAGCATGAAAGGTGTCAAAGGTGGTGCCAGAAGCGACCACAGCATGAGAGGTGTCAAAGGTGGTGCCAGAAGCGATCACAGCATGAGAGGTGTCAAAGGTGGTGCCAGTAGCGACCCCA
This sequence comes from Procambarus clarkii, assembly GCF_040958095.1. NCBI lineage: Eukaryota > Metazoa > Arthropoda > Malacostraca > Decapoda > Cambaridae > Procambarus > Procambarus clarkii. The sequence continues at coordinate 24,877,180 of NC_091169.1, forward strand.
GCATGAGAGGTGTCAAAGGTGGTGCCAGTAGCGACCCCAGCATGAGAGGTGTCAAAGGTGGTGCCAGTAGCGACCCCAGCATGAGAGGTGTCAAAGGTGGTGCCAGTACCGACCACAGCATGAAAGGTGTCAAAGGTGGTACCAGAAGCGACCACAGCATGAGAGGTGTCAAAGGTGGTGCCAGAAGCGATCACAGCATGAGAGGTGTCAAAGGTGGTGCCAGTAGCGACCCCAGCATGAGAGGTGTCAAAGGTGGTGCCAGTAGCGACCCCAGCATGAGAGGTGTCAAAGGTGGTGCCAGTAGCGACCCCAGCATGAGAGGTGTCAAAGGTGGTGCCAGTAGCGACCCCAGCATGAGAGGTGTCAAAGGTGGTGCCAGTAGCGACCCCAGCATGAGAGGTGTCAAAGGTGGTGCCAGTAGCGACCCCAGCATGAGAGGTGTCAAAGGTGGTGCCAGTAGCGACCCCAGCATGAGAGGTGTCAAAGGTGGTGCCAGAAGCGACCCCAGCATGAGAGGTGTCAAAGGTGGTGCCAGTAGCGACCCCAGCATGAGAGGTGTCAAAGGTGGTGCCAGTAGCGACCCCAGCATGAGAGGTGTCAAAGGTGGTGCCAGAAGCGACCCCAGCATGAGAGGTGTCAAAGGTGGTGCCAGAAGCGACCCCAGCATGAGAGGTGTCAAAGGTGGTGCCAGTAGCGACCCCAGCATGAGGTGTCAAAGGTGGTGCCAGAAGCGACCCCAGCATGAGAGGTGTCAAAGGTGGTGCCAGAAGCGACCCCAGCATGAGAGGTGTCAAAGGTGGTGTCAGTAGCGACCCCAGCATGAGGTGTCAAAGGTGGTGCCAGAAGCGACCCCAGCATGAGAGGTGTCAAAGGTGGTGCCAGAAGCGACCCCAGCATGAGAGGTGTCAAAGGTGGTGCCAGAAGCGACCCCAGCATGAGAGGTGTCAAAGGTGGTGCCAGTAGCGACCCCAGCATGAGAGGTGTCAAAGGTGGTGCCAGAAGCGACCCCAGCATGAGAGGTGTCAAAGGTGGTGCCAGAAGCGACCCCAGCATGAGAGGTGTCAAAGGTGGTGCCAGAAGCGACCCCAGCATGGGGTGTATCACAGGAAGTGGCCAAGCAACAGCATATAAACAAGGGATGTTTGTCAGTCTCCAAACTTTAACATGCTAATTTCGCAGGGAGAATATTTTACACAGCTTCCAAGCCAGCTCACGCTGGAAAGAAAAATTTGGTCATAATTATCACACCGTGCAAACTGCCTACACAGTAAATATATACCCCGGCTTGACCACCATCCACACACACACACACACACACACAAGAACAGGGGGGTGACTGGCGGTTTGGGCTCCCTTGACTCTGAAAGACTATTGGACGGCAGATAACACTGCAGTTGCAACCTGCCCCCACTGCAGCAACAGCAGCCCCCCCCCCTCCCCCCACACACACAACCTCCCCCCTCCCCTTCCCCCCCTTCCACCCCACCAGGGTTACTGACCTGCCACGCCTCTAACCCTCACCACGCCCTGCACTAGTGCAACCCCCCCAACCCCCCAACCTCCTCCTCCTCTCAACTAATACATCATATTATTTACGTAATCGACCTCACCGTCAAAACTGTGGGGGTTTTAGTATTAATAAAAGCATCGCAATACTGACGATTCCTAAGCATCGATAAGTTAAGCCAGTTGACCATTTTTAGACGTTTCTGTTTAGGTAAAAACAGTTCTATTTTGTACGGAGCGGCGTATTGAGGAAACGTTCTGGTTCATTACGTTCTCGCTTCACATACTGTGTCACGCACGAGCTTTTGTGGAAACCTACTGAAGAGTACCAGCACATACCAGAGGAGAGTACCACTGACTTGAAGAGTACCATCACTGGTATCCCACACGACAATACGATCACTGGTAAAGTCAACACAATTTTCAGTTCTACATCCCAAAAAAAAGACATGAAATATATGTAAAAAGCGCAAGATTTTGCACGGAGACATGTACAAAAGTCTTCTAAACATTCCATTACGTATTACTAATGGTCCTGCGCCGTTTATATTACTACACTATGGGCGATGCAGCTTTAAATCTGACATAATTTTACTATCGTCAATATTACTCTTGCACAGATCAACAAGATGGTCGCAGTTCCTTAGAGCAGAGTGACGACACAAGCGGCATGACAAGTGCTCCTTCCAGCTCTGATCTTTGATGTCAACAGCTGTGACCATTGAATTAAGAGAGGTATAGTTCTTGAAGTTACTTGCATTGATATGTTTCCTGCATTGAGCGTGATTTTTCAAGTCTTGACAGTTTCCTTTTTATCTTCGTGTTGCAGTACTTGCAGTGTGATCTTGTAAGGTCGTCTGCAACAACCAGATCCTTGAGACGTTGGTCTTGCAACCACTCCTTTCTGAGTTTTTTATCGTACTCCTTAACTTTTCGCCTATGTAAAAAAAGGGTTATAACCTTTAAATAAGTTAATAATAATATTCACTAACATAAACTATAACAACAAAGCACTATTATCAGTTTATATAAAAACGTTCTCACTGTATACTGGCACTGTCAGGTGCCAGTATACAGAAGAATCTTCTGCAAGGCACTAGAGACTCATTAGAATTGTCACATAGAACACTTAAAACTATTGAGAAATGCCTAAGCATCAACAAGGATTCGCCCAAGTGTATTCCTGGCAGGTTAATTTATTAAGAGTATATCTAAGTGTAGGCGATGAGTCACAATAACGTGGCTGAAGTATGTTGACCAGACCACACACTAGAAAATGAAGAGACAACGACGTTTCGGTCCGTCCTGGACCATTCACAATCGACTTGAGATTGGTCCAGGACGGACCGAAACATCGTCGTCCCTTCACCTTCTAGTGTGCGGATTGATCAATATATTTAAGTGAGTAAGCTACAACCCAAATGCGAATATCACCACAAAAATCTATATTTGCCAATAAATCTAATTTCGATCCAGAAAGGACTGGAGTATGAATGGCACAAGTCCCATCCCCTGGGCCAATAAAGACCTCAAGATGTGACCTCAATAAAACACGGTGATGCCAATAAAACTCTTGAGATGAGAGTGGTCAATAGAGGGCCATAACTCGGGTCATTACAGGGCACTAAAGCGGTTGGCACCTGTGATCAACGAGGCTATTACATCTGGCCATCAGTGTCACCCACCAACTCCTCACCCCTAATACGTGCCATTTTTTTTAACGCAAGTGACCAATCTGTTATAAATACGACGTATTAATACAAATCAAAGCCATATAATATCAACGTTTTCTTTGCCTGGGCCTCGATGGGTTAGGTGGGTTGCTGGGGTTAGTACGGTTCTGGTTCGGCGAAGCCTTTGTACAGAGTGGCAGATCAAGAACGCAAGCTACATGGTAAGGAGGAAGGTGGGGGCTAGCGAGCTATAACTCAACCCAGCAAACACCAGGAAAGACCGTGTTCGTAAATGCACAAACGCTGCAAAATGCTAATGCCGTCCTCAACATGCAACACACACGTATGACAATTATAATAAACCCAAATTGAAAATGTCGATGTGGAAATTATATTTACAAATATTGGTGGGGGCAGCAGCAGGTATGGGAGGGGGTAGGGGGTGGAGCGACACGTTGGTTGCTAATGGCACCACTAACGAGCCAACAACAGCCATCACCACCGCAACAACGGCGCTCCAATGGTCAGGCAAATGTCCTGGAGGCAGGCGACCTGACCGCCACCAACGGGTCCCATTAAGAAGGTGGTGGGGGGAGGGGGGGAGGAGGATATGGGGATGATGGGGAGGGGGGGAACTAGGATGGGGGGGACTAGGATGGGGGTCTAGGATGGGGGGGTCTAGGATGGGGTGGGACAAGGATGGGGGGGACTAAGATGGGGGGAGGGGAAGATCTAGAGGGGCTAGGATGTTGGGGATGTGGGGAGTAGGATGTATAGGGGAAAGAAGATGGAAGGAGGAGAGGTGCGTGTCTGAATGAATATGTACCCGAGTACGTGAGTGAATCCAGTGAGCACGTGAGTGAGGGCCTGAGCACACGGCTACGCACCTGGTTGCATACCAGAGCACGGAGATGCGTGCTCACGTTCACGCCTAAACAAGTACACAACAAAAATGACCAACTCTGCCAACAAACACACAATGAGGCGGCAAGAAAAACACCCAGAAAGTTGGACATAAAAATGATGACAAAATCACCAACAAACTTAGAAATGTTTTTGGAACAAAATACAGCCCAAGCGGCAGAGATACGACCACCACCACCACCACCACCACCACCACCACCAGCGATGGTTCACTCTTGTTCTAATCAAATATAACTAATATATTAAACACTGAAGAAACGTAGTGGGAATATGATCACGCCATACAAGATACTGATGGGAATAGACAAGGTGACCAAGTACATTCTCTATAAATTGAAGGAACGTAAGAGCTAGGGGACATCTACATATCACCATTGCACTAAGATATATGAGTGACATATAGATGTGCTGTATTGATAAACTGGGACAACCCCTGGAGTACAGAAGAAATACAGGGAGACATGATTACAACATACAAGATACTAGAACGGTATAGACAAAGCAGACAAGGACTGACTCCATAAACTGAAGGAAGGCATACGTGAAAGCTGGAAACGCAAATGAGTCTAAGAAATATAAGGAGATAGGCATATCATGTGAGGATGGAATACACTGAAAGGATAAACGCAGCGTCTGGGATGCTCTCGGACGACGTAGGTACGAATCCTCGTCACGGCCCTTGTGGATTTGTACACTGAAAAGAGTTATGGAAGCCACCTCACCACTACCTCTCGTACGTTTCACACACACACACACACACACACACACACGCCTTCCACTTGTCATAGTTACCCGATAGCTTCATGACATTGAGAAAAAACACACAGGTTGCCTGAGCGACCGCTGCGAGGGTGGGAGGAGAGGACGGCTACATGCAGCCAAAAAAAAAGAAACTTTACAATGCATTGTGTCCCTGGGAGGGGGGAGGGAGGGGGGGAAGGCGGTTGGGCCACCTCACCCGACTGCGCTGATCAAGATAAGGCAAGAAAGCCACCAAAACAAACAATAAAAACAATAACATCTGTCAGCCAGACCACTAATGTACGTGCATCTGTCAGCTGATCCAGTCATGGGCGTGCATCTGTCAGCTGATCCAGTGATGGACGTGCATCTGTCAGCTGATCCAGTGATAGACGTGCATCTGTCAGCTGATCCATTGATGGGCGTGTATCTGTCAGCTGATCCAGTGATGGGCGTGCATCTGTCAGCTGATCCAGTGATGGACGTGCATCTGTCAGCTGATCCAGTGATGGACGTGTATCTGTCAGCTGATCCAGTGATGGGCGTGCTTCTGTCAGCTGATCCAGTGATGGTCGTGTGTCTGTCAGCTGATCCAGTGATGGGCGTGCATCTGTCAGCTGATCCAGTGATGGGCGTGTGTCTGTCAGCTGATCCAGTGATGGCCGTGCATCTGTCAGCTGATCCAGTGATGGGCGTGCATCTGTCAGCCGATCCAGTGATGGCCGTGCATCTGTCAGCTGATCCAGTGATGGACGTGCATCTGTCAGCTGCACGTGCAGCAGTCTGCTGAGCCAATAGCACAGGTGCCTGCAGCTGTCAGCTAATTATGTGGGTGTGATTGAGCTTCCGCACAATGGCTTTTGTTTTATCGACATTATTCCCAGACATGGAATGTATTTCCGCCTGAATGGAATCTTGGAATTGATACTGAGAACAATGTTAACATTCTTTCCTCACGTCTGCGTCTTATTCTTCTCCTCTCTCTCTCAAGCCAGACTTTCAACAGCTGTTCGTCCCAGACCATGTCTGTGAGGTCTTGGAGCATACCTGGAGAGGGTCTCGAGGGTTCGTCCACTCCCTGAGCCTGTTCTACCGTCCGGGACGAGTTTTCTTCCTAAATTAGTACAAAATATACCACCGTAATATTAACGTTTTCTATGGATATTTTCTATGCTTTTCCGACCATTATCAAGTCGATTATCACAATCGACTTGATAATGTAGGAGAGAGCGAAACGTCGTCGTCGTCTCTTCATCGTCTGGTGTGTGGCTTGGTTATCATATCTTCAGCCACGTTATTGTCACTCATCGTCTGCACCTGTCATTGTCCACCGTCCCCTGCACCTGTCATTGTCCACCGTCCCCTGCACCTGTCATTGTCCACCGTCCCCTGCACCTGTCACCCTAGAGGCGTCTCTGCCTACACCCAGAACCACATGTACTACTCCTACACCCGCCCATTCCTCAACCACGTCACCTCTCATTTCAATAAACGGTTGTACACCTATACGAAGGAAGGAAGTCCAGGCAATAAGAGGCAAATTTACCCAGTTTGTATTACTGTATGTTGACGTGGAGACTGTTGACGTTATGCAGGCGAGGAGTCACAATAACGTGGCTAAAGTATGTTGAGCAGACCACACACTAGAAAGTGAAGGGACGACGACGTTTCGGTCCGTCCTGGACTATTGTCAAGTCGATTGATGTCAACAAGTGTGTTGACGTTATGACCTGGAGGACCAGTACTGTCCGGCAAGAGGTTCGCTTGTTGTGTACACAAAGACGAGTCCACAAAGCTTATTTTCTATTTCTGAAAGCTGAATATAGTGTTAAGTTATGGTGTATTAGCTAACACGTTTGGCTGTGTCAGGCAGGATTGGGAGGTGTTATGTTGGGTTAGGCTAGCTTGGGTACGGTGTATCTTAAAGAAAAGGCGTTCCTGCCTTATCTTGCGCCCCAAGACACTGCCGCAGGAGATAATATCCTCCTCACTATGTAGATGAGGCTCTCAGCATCTCGGGGCCCCTCATAATGTGCAGGTAGCACCGTGAGGGGCAACGTAGCCTCCTCATCTTACACACATCCGTGTTTCACCTCGTGTCATGAGGACGTTATGCTCCCCAGATTACAAGAGTCGGTTCCTGCACCGCTTGAGAGAACCTGATGCTTTCTTCCCCCTGTCAAGGACTGTTAACTTCAACCTTTCTCTGGCCTTCTAACTTGTAAAGACTGAACAAACAAAAAAAGCCCTAGCAAGGAACTCTTCTGCCCCCCCCCCCACCTTGTGAGAGATCTTTGTTTCATAACTTCGAGAGAACTTTTGCATCACCCTGGCGGTTACAAAAGGCCCTTCACCTTTGTAAGGGCCTCTTCCCCACCAGAGCATGGACATTTGTTTCACAGAACAGCCTTTGCGTCACCTTGACTGGGAGAACTTTTCATTTTTACATGTTATATTATTTCACAGCATTATTTCACAATAACAACGGCAATAACAACAATAACAACAACAGCAGCAGCAGCAGCAGCTGCAGCAGCACTACCAGAAGGAGGTTTTCTTATTCCGTCTAGTTACTAATCTTATTTCACTTGCAGGTTCTCTGTTTTATTGACGCGTTTGCTGTTAGGTGGTTTTTTTATGGAGTACTTACGTCTCCATTAACCGTGTGTGCTCCACGCACTCCCATCCACACTCTGGCAAATATTTACTTGTATAAACATTCATAGACGCACACCTAAGCACACGTTCGTGCACGAATGCTTTTGGTACATGCACACCCCAAGCAAGCAAACTTGGTTAAACGTCACAATAAGTAAACCCAGATGTAATAGCACTCACAGAAACGAAATTGTCAGGCATCATAATAAATGCAGTGTTTCTGTTGGATTATTATATAAGGATAGAGAGAGGAGGAGGAGGTAGAGTGGCTCTGCTGGTAAGGAAGGGCTGGAGTTCTGAAGAGATAATAGCAGTAGTAATATGTAAGCCTTCATTAAAGGAGCCAGACAGGATTATGACAGAAACAACGGAGCAACCATTAATATAATAGAGAGAGAGAGAGAGAGAGAGAGAGAGAGAGAGAGAGAGAGAGAGAGAGAGAGAGAGAGAGAGAGAGAGAGAGAGAGAGCAGCTTCCTTCACCTGCATGAATGGATCAACACTGTTAATCGTGGGAGACTTCAGCCATGGAAAGATAAACTGGGATAACAGAGAGCCACATGGAGAGTTAAACTATTAGACGTGGCAACGTGAATCTTTCTAAGAAAACATGTCAAGGGACCCACAAGAGTAACGGGTAATGATAAATAAGCTAGATGAACTGCATATTCACTCTGAACGAGTTAGACATAAAGAAAGTCAACTTAGATGCCTCCAAGGGAATGAGTGCCCACAGTGTACTGACATTTCAGTATCTGGAGGAAGTAGGATTAGCCAACCCAAGAAGAGACCGGAAAGACAGTACGTCAATTTCGCGACCTGCTTCCATTTTCTAGTACGACCATTTCTGGCCTTATGTAACGCCTACGAGCGAAAAGCGACGTTTTCTGTAAGAGGACAGGTTGAGCTGGGAGTGCTGCAAGTATTGTATTTTCGTCTGTATGATACCTAACCAATTCCTGCCTCCTGGTGCAGTAAGATTGTAAGGAAGGTGGTTTACTCGAGAGAAGGGGATTGTAAGGAATGCGATTGACTTGAGGAGGAGGTGATTGTGAAAGGGGGAAGAAGATTGGTTTAAGGGGAATTCTATTGCAAGAGGGAAGGTGATTGACTTGAAGGGATGGGATACGAGTGTGTAAATATGTAGAGGCAGATGAGAAGTGACTTAGGTAGGGAAGTAAGGCAAAGGTAAGGGTAACACGGAGAAGGGAAAGTTACCTAGCTGAAGGTAGGAGAGGTTGAGGGTAAAGCGGCGAGTAGAAAGGTGAGAGTCGTTGTTGTTATAGATTCATCTACTCTGAACAAGTTCCAAGTAGCACGGGCTACGGTGAGCCCGTAACTTACCTGGTACAGGAGCGGGGCAAATAGCACGGGCTATAGTGAGCCCGTAGTGGACTTACCTGGCACAGGGGCAGTGCCGTCTGAAGGTGAGAGAGAGGCAAGTAGTCAGGTAGAAGTGAGAGGCAGGCAAGTGAGAGGCAGGCAAGTGAGAGAAGTGAGAGGCAGGCAAGTGAGAGAAGTTCACGTGAAGGAATATAGAGTTAGGCAAGTAGCTGAGAATGAGGGAAGTTCAGGTATAGGAAGTGAGGGAAGCGGGTGAGGGGGGGGGGATGGAGAGCAGTTGAGGGGAAACAAGGCAGCTGGCGCCTTCCCCCCCCCCCTCATCCATCATCCCAACGGGTGCAATTTTGACCGTCATATTTAAGGTGGCAGCGGCACCCACTTCTCCCACGTCGGCACTCTGATTCTTCTTCTTAATGTGCTGACACTCGCGGGGGTGAGGGGGGGGGAGTAGTGTCGTGAGGGGAAGGGGTGAGGGGGGGAAGTAGTGTGGTTCTGGGGGGGGGGGAGAAGCGAATTTATTGTGCATCTTGATGTATTATGATTGTTGTTGATGTCTCCCCATCACTTATTAACCTTTTAAAGCCCTCAAAGAGTCCACAGACGAGTTTGGAAATTTTCGGCAGCTCACAGAACTTTTCCTTCCATCAGGGAGGTGATAGAGGGGGTGGAGAGGGAGGGAGGGGATAGAAGGGGTGGAAGAGGGTGGTTTACGGAGATGGAGGAGGCGTGGAAAGTAGAATAGAAAGGTAGATGGGATAGGCGTGTACAAGGGAGAGAAAGATGGGAGAGAGAGAAGAGGGTGGGAGGGGATGTAGAGGACAGAGTGTATCTAGGATGCAGAGTGAAGGATGGAGATTGAGGGGGAGAGGGGAAGGCCCGCGATAAACCTGAAATGAAGAGGGGAAACTGAAGGTGAAGGAAGGGGAAAAAAGATTAATGAAACAGGTATGCGTGTGCTTGGGTGTGCGTGCGTTCGTACATGAGCATACTCACCAAGTTGTACTCGTGGAGGTTGAGCTTCGGCTCTTTGGTCCCGCCTCTCAACTGTCAATCTACTAGCGTACAGGTTCCTGAGTCTTTGGGGTTCAGGAATATCTGTACTATTCATATCTACATTTGAAACTGTGTGTGGAATCTGCCTCCATCACATCATTGCCGAATGCATTTCATCTCTGAACTACCCTGACAATATTTTTTTTAATGTCTCTCTGGCTCATTTGGGTACTAAGTTTCTACCCGTGTCCCCTTGTTCATATACCATCTGTGCTAAATAGTCTGTCTTTATCTACCCCCTGTCAGTTCCTTTGGGAATTTTGTAGGTGGTGATTATGTTTCCCCTAACTCTTCCGTCGTCCATTGACGTCAGGTTTAATTCCAGTAGCCTTTACTCATACCTCTCAGCGCCGAGGCTGATCTGGTGGCGTATATCCGAACTTGTTCTAACTTCCTCTTGTGTCTGTATATTGACACCACGCTGGAGCTGCATACCCCAGGATTGGTCTGACATATGTGGTATACAACGATCGACAAGTTTCTAAAGGAAATTTTTATGATGGCAACCTAACATATGCCACTGATTATATCCTTTGGACATGGGCTTCAGGAGACAAGATTGGTGTGATATCAACCCCAGATCTTTCTACCCGATTCTTGTAGGATTTTATCTCCCATTTGGTACCTTGCGTCTGGCCTCCTGTTCCCTAAACCTTTCCATTACTTTACACTTACTTGAGATAAACTCTTGTAGCCATTTGTTGGACCATTCATTCAGTTTATTCAGATCATCTTGCAGTCCCTCGCTATCTTCTGTCTTAATCCTTCTTATAATTTTTGTATCATCGGCAAACATTGATAGGACTGAGTCCTTACCATCTGGAAGATCGTTAACGTACATCAGAAAGTGCTATTAGCTATTTTCTTATGATCTACATCACCTTGCATGGAATTGGAGTAAGAGGCCACTGACCTGTAGTTCAGTGCTTCCTGCCTGTCTCCCTTTTTGCATATTGGGACTAAGTTGTCTTCCAACTTTCTGGTAGGTCTTCTGTTTTCAGTCACCTATTGCACCTTAAGTGCTCTCCAGTTCCAGCAGATGCCTCCTGACCTTATCTGGTAATTAAGGATTACCCTTTGATGCCTCCTGACCTTATCTGGTAATTAAGGATTACCCTTTGATGCCTCCTGACCTTATCTGGTAATTAAGGATTACCCTTTGATGCCTCCTGACCTTATCTGGCAATTAAGGATTACCCTTTGATGCCTCCTGACCTTATCTGGTAATTAAGGATTACCCTTTGATGCCTCCTGACCTTATCTGGTAATTAAGGATTACCCTTTGATGCCTCCTGACCTTATCTGGTAATTAAGGATTACCCTTTGATGCCTCCTGACCTTATCTGGTAATTAAGGATTACCCTTTGATGCCTCCTGACCTTATCTGGTAATTAAGGATTACCCTTTGCAGAAAGACTAAAAATATTTCCACTTGTTAGGATTTATTGTCATACCAAAAATTTTTGCAAAGTTATAAAAGGCAAATAATTTGGTTTTCAAAAGTAATTTGAATTTCCATTAAAGTTTATGTTAACTTGATAGAATTTCGTCATTGGGAAAACTAGTTTATTACTATTTAATAGCTCCATCAAAAGTTGCTATGTTTGTGAAATTCTTTTTGCTCACATATTTTGTGGAATCACCGTGTGGATAGCTAGTTCTGGCAAATAACTTACGAGTTCTCAAAGTTTCAAAAGTTCCAATCTCCTAATTTAACTTTTTTTATGGACCATATATATAATTATTACAAAAACAAATAGTCGTTTATTCTGCTTCTGGTAATACGTAAGTGGCGAAAGAGCTGTACTACAGCTCTTTCCGGACTGTCAATTCCGAACTACAGACCTGGATTGACTCGAGCCTCAGGACCCAGTAAGTAATTTAACTGGAAGAAACACAGTTCCTTCCAATGATAGAAGCTGCCTCAGTGAGGAAGGGGAAAGGGAACTATCAGGAGAACTCGCCAAGCCATTACGACTATATAACGTAATTGAAATTGAAATAAGTTTATTGAGGTAAAATACACACAAAGGGATGAGGTAGCTCAAGCTATTCTCACCCCGTTCAGTACAACGTGTTAATACATACATAGACACATCACAAACAATAAACATATTACTAATATAACGGAAGGGATCAGGATAAGTAGAGTTCCTGTGCCAGGTAAGTCCACTACGGGCTCACCATAGCCCGTGCTACCTGCAACTTTTTATTCTCAGTAGCTGAATCTTAAACAACAACAGTGGATCAGCATAAAGATTTGGGATGGGACGGGGTGAAGGAATAGTGCCCAACCACTTGGACGGTCTGGGATTGAACGCCGACCTGCAGGAAGCCAGACCGTCGCTCTACCATCCAGCCCCAATGGTTGGCCCGCCTCTGTGCGGAGTCATTGCCCAAGACGAAACATCAGAGACAAACATCAAAGAGAAATGAAAATTCTCAAAATCTGCTGGCAAGGAAATGCCCGAGTTTCTGGGTTGGGGTTGGGAGCTTCTCCCCCCCCCCCCTGGCTGTACAATGTCATCCTTCTCATTACCAGCAGGCAAGGGTGTGTGTGTGTGCGCAGAGAGAGAGAGTACTCACCTAGTTCACGTGTGTGTGTGTGCGCAGAGAGAGAGAGTACTCACCTAGTTCACGTGTGTGTGTGTGTGTGTGTGTGTGTGTGTGTGTGTGTGTGTGTGTGTGTGTGTGTGTGTGTGTGTGTGTGTGTGTGTGTGTGTGTGTGCGCGAGCGCGTTCGTCCGCGATGCGTGTTTTTATCCACAGCTCGTTCGTTTAAGCTCAATTTGAAATTACTTTCCCCCAAGAGCAATTCCAATCAGTTTCTGGCAGGTGTTGTTAGTCCAGCCACCTCCCCCCCACCTGCTCAACGTGCAGAGTTTGCCTCTTACAAATCACCAGAGAACACACACACCAGGCGTCACGCACCAACGCTTCCAATGCTCCAATTGTCCCCTCTGCTCGATGCTGCGAGGCGGGCAAGTATGCCAAGTTCTCAAACTAATTACGGCTAACTCGATATCGTCTGGAATTCCCCTCATGTTGAGGATTCTGCATTATCGTCACCAAAATGACTACCATCGTGACAGGATGAATGACCCAGTAGGTTTTCTTCCTATTGCGGAGTGTTGTACATGCTGCTATGGCGGTATGTCCACTCACAGGATGAGTGGCGCTGCCCAATAAACTCGCCCCTCGGGGCAAAATTAAAAAAAAAAATTAATCATCATTGTCACCATAATTACTAGTCATGATGATGAGTCATGATGATGAATCCTATTTCATAATAATATTTCATTATATTATTGTACCCCCAATCGCCAATAATTAATTAATACAAATTTTGTGTTCGTGTATCAGACGTGTTCCCTAAAATGTCTCCGCCAGGGACTTCTGCAGTAGAGAACTTCCCGCCAAACGTTCTCTTTCTCCCGACCAGGAGAGCCAAATAGGCTGTTCCGCTGGCCTGGCCTCAGCAGCCCGCGCAACACTCCCAGACACTATCCTAGGCTACCAAATCAACTCTTATGACGAGCGCCACCAGGCGCAAAAACATGTTTACGGCACGAGACTCTTGGCTGGTTCAGGCGACGCGCGCGAAAACAGGACTCCAAAACCTTCCCCCAAACTCTTGGGTCAGTTGCTCCTCAGGGTCGAGGCATCGTGGTTCAAACGATCCAGAATTCTAATAATTAAAATATATTTATTCTGAATCTTATAACGGAAGAAAAAAGGGTAGCTCCATATATAAGAAAGACAGGAGTTCTTACCTTAAAAATCTGGGGAGAGTTTGACCAATAAATCTTGACGGTGTTGAGGGCGACCTGCCAGAGAGGTCGCCTATGAGTCCTGACTCCAAGTGGTGTAGGAGGGACGGGTAAGAGCCTTCGAGGACGGGATCCTGGAGCCTCTCGTGAAGCCTGGCTACCGGGGATCCTGGAGCCTCTCAGAGATCTTAGGTATCGGAGGTCCTGGCTACCGGAGGTCCTGGCTACTGGGGAACCAGGCAGGTCCCAAGTGACCGACAACACTGGTACACGCAACACACGCACATATCACTGCACTTAACACACGCGATACACAACACAATATATGATGTTCCTCTCCAACCAGGAGCGTATTTCAAACCGGACACATTTCTAGGTTCTTCCCTTTTCCAAACGCTTCCTCGCTCTTTATTCTGTAAAAAAGGAAACAAAATATTATTGTCGTTACTGCTCGAAGTTAGATGCGTATTTTCAAGATTGCATTGTCACCTAATTCGAACCAAGAAAAACATATTTAAGCTCATCTATCAGAAAAAATAGCAACAAACGTCCCATAGAGAGAGGAGTGATAAAGAGATACACAAACAATTAGGAAGAAAGGAGGGCAGTTACAACACTAATGAGGTTAACGAGCAACACATCGCCACTAATTATCTTAATTAATAATGGAAGTTATTTACCAATCGCAGCCTTCAGCGCACAAGGGGTCTTAATGAAGGCACTAATGACATGGAGAGGTCAATATCCTTCATGTCGAGGATGCGTCTATATATGCACGAATGATCACACGTATGGAAATATACACTCATACACTGACACCCGCTCCTTCCCCTCACCCTCACCCCCAACCTTCCATTCACTGTCCCGCCCCGCCCCCTCTTCCCCCCACCCCCTCCAACCATCACAAACTATGCTGCTCTCCCCCAACAAACGGTCACCCCCCTCAACCAGCCTCAACAATCCACATGAGCCACAAGCACCACCATACCCAAGCAACATACATCACAAAGAAGAAAAATATCAACTCATTTCACTTTCAAGAAACCTCTGACCAAACAACACAAAGTCTTATAGCGAATGTAAATTAGGCTGAGCGCCGGGGTAAAACTGGAGGCCTCAGCGCTTCTAATAAGATGCAAAACACTCTTCATTTCCTCACACAAGTCTCGCTCGTGTAATTTTCATCAAGAACCATAACTCCCGAGCAATGTGACACGAATGACTCCAATCAACTCAATAAAGTCACCTCGGGAAACTACGATTCTTAATAACGCCTTGAGAGTTACTGCTCGAGATATTTATATTACAGCCTGGAATATTAAGTCACACAGTAATGTGCCGGAGACAAATGGACCATCTAACCCCCCCCCCCTCTCTCTCTCTCTCTCACACACACACACACACACACACACACGACGTTTCTCTCCGGCCTGGACCCTCTCCCACTCCTGCGCCTCCAGGTGATCGGAGGCGCGGAAGAGGTTTTCGGTCAACGACGGAGATGAACGTTTTGGCCGATCTGGGCCTTTGTCAACCAAAGCTATCCTACCATTACTACTGTGACCGTACCCATCACGGTCTGCACACTAAACAAGCTAAATAAAAATCCTTCACACACACACACACTGTTGTTGTTGTTTTAGATTCAGCTACTGGAACAAAACGTTACAAGTAGCACGGGCTATGGTGAGCCCGTAGTGGACTTACCTGGCACAGGAGCGGGGCTGTGGCACCCCTGTCTCTTATGTGTGCTTCAAACATACTCTCTACCTGAATAATACGATCACCTTACCCCACACTTTTCCCATCACCGAGTCTAATAACATACACTCATACGCATTTATACAAACTACAATTAAAATAAAAATTTCCCAAATATGTTCACAAATTATACATTTAGATTCCAACGACACTGGAATACAGAAGAGAACCAGGAAATTCAATCCGGAATTAAAAATTGAATATAAACTCCGCATCACGAAGCACAAGTTGTAAATTGACGTCAGCATTGTAGAGAGAGAGAGAGAGAGAGAGAGAGAGAGAGAGAGAGAGAGAGAGAGAGAGAGAGAGAGAGAGAGAGAGAGAGAGAGAGAGAGAGAGAGAGAGAGAGAGAGAGCAAAAGAAGATAAACGAGAGAGGGGAAAGATACGAGTGACAGCGAACGAGAATACCAAGATTGAGAGTGAGCCAGCGAGTGAGCGAGTGCTCACGCTACCGACTCTTGCTCGAGCAGTTAACACAAAATATACAAATATGAACAAATCCCCAAGGGCCGTGACGAGGATTCGAACCTACGTCCGAGAGCATCCCAGACGCTGCCTTAATCGACTGAGCTACGACTATCATGTCGTAGCTCAGTCGATTAAGGCAGCGTCTGGGATGCTCTCGGACGTAGATTCGAACCCTCGTCACGGCCCTTGGGGATTTGTTCATTTAAACATGTCGTCAGTGAAAACGAGTATGGAAGAGACTAATCACGGGGGGACTAAACATTTATTTGATGAAATTACGTAAATTGTCAGTGGAAACAAAAGGGTTACTGTGATTTATACAGTAATTTATACAGTATACAAATGAGCAGCTGAACCATTAAATAAATCCTTTGCTAAATAATAATTTATTCCACCCCCTCTGCAGGACGAAACTATTAGGCATGATTCCGAAACACACAATTAGGCAGGGTGTGAGGGGAGTGTTGATGTGGCCCATGACAGAGTATGAGGGAGTGCTGACGTAGCCCATGACAGAGTATGAGGGAGTGCTGACGTGGCCCATGACAGAGTATGAGGGAGTGCTGACGTAGCCCATGACAGAGTATGAGGGAGTGCTGACGTAGCCCACGACAGAGTATGAGGGAGTGCTGACGTAATAGCACATCCCTCCCCATAGACCATTTAGTACCTAATGTCACAAACAAATAACCCCATGCAAGTGTAAACAAGGCATTAAGGTCTGCAGTAAACGAGCCAGTCAACACCTGGTCTCAACATTAACAGAATACCATTGACTGGGACAAGTATTACCTCCGGAGGGTATCACCAGGATACACACCAGTGGTAATATTCTCCAGGTAATACTCCGCCTCACACCCTAATTGAAAATGGATATACATAAAACAGCTGGAGCTCCATAGTACCAGCCCTTCTCTGACGACCGGTTGATAGTCTGGAGCCTGATTCACGAAGCAGTTACGCAAGTACTTACGAACGTGTACATCTTTCCTCAATCTTTAACGGTTTTGGTTACATTTATTAAATAGTTTACAAGCATGACAACTTCCCAATTAACTGTTGTTATTGTTATAAACAGCCTCCTGGTGCTTCGGAGCTCATCAACTGTTTAATAATTGTAAACAAACCCGCCAAAGATCGAGAAAAGTTGTAAAGATTCGTAAGTGCTTGCGTAACTGCTTCGTGAATCTGGCCCCTTGACAGATCAAATACTGGCAAGATTAAAACTCAAGCCTCGTACCTAATACTTCGGAGCTCGGCACGACGTTTTAAGGGAGGGAATATTTGCTTCTATCGATCAGTTACAGCTTGGCTCCTGTGCCAGGTAAGTCCACTACGGGCTCACCATAGCCCGTGCTACTTGCAACTTTTGGTTCCCAGTAGCTGCATCTAAAACAACAACAACAACATTCTGTTGATCTGTAGTTTGGGTGAATAGACAGGGAACTCTTCAAGAGCCTTTTGGTGGGTGAACGTTATGTTTACACCGTCCGGGTCCCTCATACAAGTCTCTTGTGGACTCTAGGGTCAAGAAGGCCGTGCGACCTTCTTCTCTACCGTGTCGGGGAGTGTGATGATGGTAGGGTGTCATTCACACACACACACACACACACACACACACACACACACACACACACACACACACACACACACACACACACACACACACACACACACACACACACTAATATTTTTGTCTTTACCCTTGTATCTGCTTCATTGCCTTACCCTCCCTCCCTGCCTCCCTCTGAAGGCTGCCCGAGGTTACTATACTTACAGATAATTTGACAGGTGACTTGACAGTAACAGAATGGCTCTCACCCGCCTCCTCATACCACCACAATGCCACGGAACTGTCACTTATTCTGTGGACCAGAAGAGCTGGCATTGGCCCCCAAGTCATTCTGTGGACCAGGGGAAGCTTTCACGGCCTGCGTCGTTCTGTGGGCCAGCGGAGCGGTGAAATGCCTGCTCGCATTCTGGAGCAATTTGTCACCACGTGAATATAAAACCCCAACACCTGCACGGAACTCATCAATCAATCAATCAGCGTAGCACGGGCCTGGATCCTGGACGGGTAGTGTGTGTGTGTGTGTGTGTGTGTGTGTGTGTGTGTGTTTACTAGTTGTGTGTTTGCGGGGGTTGAGCTTTGCTCTTTCGGCCCGCCTCTCAACTGTCAATCAACTGTTTACTGTTTTTTTTCCCCACCCCCCCCCCCACACACACACCCCAGGAAGCAGCCCGTGACAGCTGACTAATTCCCAGGTACCTATTTACTGCTAGGTAACAGGGGCACTTAGGGTGAAAGAAACTTTGCCCATTTGTTTCTGCCTCGTGCGGGAATCGAACCCGCGCCACAGAATTACGAGTCCTGCGCGCTATCCACCAGGCTACGAGGCCCCGTTATGTGTGTGTGTGTGTGTGTGTGTGTGTGTGTGTGTGTGTGTGTGTGTGTGTGTGTGTGTGTGTGTGTGTGTGTGTGTGTGTGTGTGTTTGATGCGTACTAAGACCTGGATCCTGGAGGATGGCGCGTGGATATGAGGCACTGAGGTCTGGATTATGGAACGTCATACAGGGGAAAAGATCAATTCGTGATGTTGATGATTTTGATGGCCTTGAGATTCTTAACATTAGACGTCAGGGGGGGAAATGTGGTGTGGAGAGGTATTGTTCTGTTGTGGTGCTCAGGTTTTGTAGTGTGGCGTTGTTGTTGTATTGGGATGCTGTGGGCTTGTATTTGTGAGGCTCTGGTGTCGTATTGTGATGTCTCGGTGTTGTATTGTGATGTCTCGGTGTTGTATTGTGATGTCTCGGTGTTGTATTGTGATGTCTCGGTGTTGTATTGTGATGTCTCGGTGTTGTATTGTGATGTCTCGGTGTTGTATTGTGATGTCTCGGTGTTGTATTGTGATGCTAAGGTGATCTATTATGGTGATCTGGTGTTGTATTGTGATGTTGTGGTGTTCTATTATGATGCCCTGGTGTTGTAGTGTGATACTGTAGTGTTGCATTGTGATGTTGTGGTGTTGTATTATGACGTTGTAGTATTGTGGTGTTTGTGTTCTGATGCTGGCGTTGATGCTAACGTCTTATGGCGTTGTATTGTGATGTAGTGTTTCTGAGGCGTTGTATTGTGATGTAGTGTTTCTGATGTGTTGTATTGTGATGTAGTGTTTCTGAGGCGTTGTATTGTGATGTAGTGTTTCTGAGGCGTTGTATTGTGATGTAGTGTTTCTGAGGCGTTGTATTGTGATGTAGTGTTTCTGAGGCGTTGTATTGTGATGTAGTGTTTCTGAGGCGTTGTATTGTGATGTAGTGTTTCTGAGGCGTTGTATTGTGATGTAGTGTTTCTGAGGCGTTGTATTGTGATGTAGTGTTTCTGAGGTGTTGTATTGTGATGTAGTGTTTCTGAGGCGTTGTATTGTGGCGTTGAGTTGGTCTGGTGACGAGGAGTGGTGTGAGGGTGTACGGAACGTGAAGGCCACACTCCAGCCACACTAAGGCTGTGGTCTACTCCACACCTGCTCACTTCCTCTACTTATCGGAGTCATTGTAGATAAATGTGTATATTTTACTGTGAGGGGGGAAGTCTCCTTCCTTACGGGCTATTCAAGCCCGTGCCACTTCCTGGTTGGTTTAAGCTTAATCAAGTCTCCGTCCTTCTCTCTAACTGCCTTGTGAGGGTTACGGGAATCACTGTCCCCCGCGGCCCGGTCTCTGAGCAGGCCTCCTTACGCCATAGGCCTACCCTTCTAAAATGTCCCACACATATACTCAGCTCCCAACGTCCACCAGTGCTTTATATATTTCTCGTAATATTCAGACATTTATCCTACTCATATAGATTTTATTTTGGACTGTGTTTTGTTTTCTCTTTCTTTCTCTCATCCAGTTTTCTCTTCCTCCACAATGTGTTACTATCTATCCCTCACAGTTATAAGTCTGTGTATTTATGTATGTACGTTAGATAAGCCTTTTAAATGCAATACAATCACCTTCTGTGGATGATTGTTCAACAAATCACTGAACTATATTCACCTACAGCCCAGCTGAATGGACTGAACTATATGTTTAACGGATCTCTCACCCTGTCCATGGAGGACAGAAGAAAATGTAATATATGCTGGTTAGCATTGTAAATGTCTGGCCACGTCTGTGGTAAACAAAACAAACTCAGGCCCTCTTGCCCTCCCTCCGTGTGTCCGTCATTTTCGCCGTGTGAGAGCTTGTAATACCTCAGCCCGTCCTCCTAAGATTTCCCAACGTCAAGAAACTGTCGTACTGAAGTGCCCTAATCCTATTAATAGCGTGTTAAAAGTATCAACACAAGACAGAACACGAAACAATGGGTATAAATTGGATAAATTTAGATTTAGGAAAGACTTGTATGGGCCAATAGGCCTTCTGTAGTTGCCTTTGTTCTTATGTAACCTACTAGAGGACCCAAAACAGAAAACGGGACAGTATGTCAATTTCCCGAGCCGCATTTTCTAGTACGACGATATTTGGCCTTAGGGGGAAGTATATACGTCAAAATGCGACGTTTTATTATTAGGACGGGTTGAATACCTGGTCCCACTACAAGGCCACATGGGGGGCATTAAATTAGCATCAGACATGGGGGGGGCAGCATTAAATGCGTAACATTACTCTTAGGTATTGGTCTCTATACCCGGGTCGCTTATACCCTTCTTGCACTCTTTAACTGTCAAGGTACAATTGTGGTACCACGTTATGATGGTACAACATACCACTATAAGGACAGTACCACATATCCTGGTAGCAAACATATCCTCATAAGCACAGTGTCATATACTTCCTGCGGGTCAACATACCAACATATCAACAGGTAAACTGACTGTCAGTAGGCCTAATGAAATAGTAACAACAGTTGTACACGGGAGAGAACTGTCAGTAGGCCTATCAAATAGTGATTAGCTATTAACCGGGAACAGTTTACCAGTAGGCCTGTAAGTGATCACAGCTGTTCCAGGGAACTATATATGAGTAGGCCTATCAAATAATAATTGATAGGCCTACTCATAGTTGTATTTACAATTAGAATTTGCAAAAAAAATTTAAAAAAATTAAAGCGTTAAATAACTTCCTGTGGCATAAAATTTAATCAATATATTTACACGACTGGAAGGCACGCAACAGCACCAGCAGTAGCAGCAGCAGCAGGAACAGTAGCGGAAGCAGCAGCAGCAGCAGTAGCAGCAGGAACAGTAGCGGAAGCAGCAGCAGGAACAGTAGCGGAAGCAGCAGCAGCAGCAGCAGTAGCAGCAGCAGTAGCAGCAGCAGGAACAGCAGCGGAAGCAGCAGCAGCAGCAGCAGTAGCAGCAGCAGTAGCAGCAGCAGGAACAGCAGCGGAAGCAGCACCAACAACATCAACAACAACAAGAAGCAGGGAAGGAGCGCTCCAAGACGCCATTACCACTAACGTTTGTGACAGCTTCCCGACTCTGTCTTTGTCTTCACCAGCAAAAAAAAAAAAAAAAGCCAAAAAAAATATTGTGGTTTCCTGTTGCCAATTTTTGTATCCATGGAGGGATGAAGGTCAGGATGGTGACTTGTGTAGGGATGGGGAGCTGGAGGATGAGTGTGTGAGGAAGAAGATGGTGTATGTATATAAAGACCAGTATAGCAGTATAGGATGAAGGCAAGACAAGTCACTCAGTCATAAAAGGAGAAAGACCTGGGAGTGAACATGACCCCAAATCTGATGCCAGAAGCCCACATTAGGAGAATAACAACAGTTGCATGTGACATACTGGCCAACATCAGTGTATCCTTCACCAACTTGGACAATGGGGGCTTTCCGGGCCCTATATACAGCGAAGGTCAGACCCACTCTTGAATATGCAGCCCCAGTATGGAACCCTTGCCTGAAAAAAGGACGAAGGAGGAACTAGAAAAGGTCCAAAGCTATACGAGACTTGTTCCGTAGCTGAAGGGATTGAGCTATATGGAAAGACTAAGAAAACTGGACCTTACCACACTGGAGGAAAGTAAAGATAGTGGGACATGATAACATATATCATTCTAAGGGAAATTAACAATGGACAAAACGGCATTGTTCAAAGCGAGGAACAGCAGAGCGAGGGGGACATAGATGGAAACTGGAGACGCAAGTGAGTCATAGAGACATTAAGAACTTTTTCAGTGTTAGAGCCTGACAATAAATGTAATAAGTTAGATGCAGAACTCGTTGAAGCTAATTTGATTCAAAATTTATATGCGATAAAATCCTGAGAAATGAGTCATTGCATTAATCTAAGAATGTTCGGAAGGCAGGGGCCAGGAGCCTAGCTCGACCCTGCTAGCACATCTAGGTGAGTACACACACACACCAGCCCATCCTCCGGTTTAGGTAGTACTTATGATAACGATAAGTGAACCAGGCATAAAACCCCTTCCTAAAGAAACACGAACCAAAACTATAAAATATCCACAACTATGCAACAAGGCTCGTTCCTGAGCTAAGCGGACTGATTTATAAGAAAGACTGAGAGACTCGTACCTCACTACAATGAAGGAAAGACGAAATATGGCATACATGATAACGACGTACAAGATACCTAGGGGGAGGGGGGGAAGTTGATTGACAGTTGAGCGGCGGGCCGAATGAGGGTAGAGGGATATGGGGGGTAGAAATAGCCTAAGCTATTCTATCCCTTTGAGATGTATTTATTGCTTATCTCAATAAACATACTTGGGCCGAATGAGCCAGAGCTCAACCCCCCCCCCGCAAGCACAGCTAGGTGAGTACATGCTGACAAGATTATAAAGAGGGAAGACAAGAAGATAACAAGAGACTAGAGCTACAATGATATAAAGAGCTCGTGGGCAAGATGATACAAGAGGAGAGGGGGACATACATGATGATATGAAACTAGAGGAAGATACCAGCAATAGAGGGGTGTTGAGGTGAGGGAGTAGGGGCGTGGCAGCCAGTGGCTGGGGTTACCTCGGCTAGACAGTGTAGGGCGTGACCAGACAGTGTATGGCGTGACCAGACAGTATAGGGCGTGACTAGACAGTGTGGGGCGTGACTAGACAGTGTGGGGTGTGACCAGACAGTGTGGGGCGTGACTAGACAGTGTGGGGCGTGACCAGACAGTGTAGGGCGTGACCAGACAGTGTGGGGCGTAACTAGACAGTGTGGGGTGTGACTAGACAGTGTGGGGCGTAACTAGACAGTGTAGTGCGTGACTAGACAGTGTGGGGCGTGACTAGACAGTGTGGGGCGTGACCAGACAGTGTAGGGCGTGACCAGACAGTGTGGGGCGTGACTAGACAGTGTGGGGTGTGACCAGACAGTGTAGGGCGTGACTAGACAGTGTGGGGCGTGACTAGACAGTGTGGGGCGTGACTAGACAGTGTGGGGCGTGACTAGACAGTGTAGCGCGTGGCTAGACAGTGTGGGGCGTGGCTAGACAGTGTGGGGCGTGACTAGACAGTGTGGGGCGTGACTAGACAGTGTAGGGCGTGACTAGACAGTGTGGGGCGTGACTAGACAGTGTAGCGCGTGACTAGACAGTGTAGGGCGTGACTAGACAGTGTGGGGCGTGACTAGACAGTGTGGGGCGTGACTAGACAGTGTTACGTCTATATAAATATAGGTTATGGCACTTAGACATTTCAAGTATTTAAAGTGAGTGTTGTGTACTCTTGGGATTTATCACTTAATATTGTATGTTCTGTGGTTTAAACCTGAACTAAATGAAATACTTGACCACATAACCCGAATGCACTCGAGCTTGGGGTTGTAGGAGGTTATAAAGACTCTTCCATGCTTTTATAGAGTGGTGTTACAGTAGAACAGCACTCAGCTTATATATATATATATATATATATATATATATATATATGTCGTACCTAGTAGCCAGAACGCACTTCTATGCCTACTATGCAAGGCCCGATTTGCCTAATAAGCCAAGTTTTCATGAATTAATTGTTTTTCGACTACCTAACCTACCTAACCTAACCTAACCTAACTTTTTCTGCTACCTAACCTAACCTAACCTATAGAGATAGGTTAGGTTAGGTTAGGTAGGGTTGGTTAGGTTCGGTCATATATCTACATTAATTTTAACTCCAATAAAAAAAAATTGACCTAATACATAATGAAATGGGTAGCTTTATCATTTCATAAGAAAAAAATTAGAGAAAATATATTAATTCAGGAAAACTTGGCTTATTAGGCAAAAAGGGCCTTGCATAGTAGGCTGATAAGTGCGTTCTGGCTACTAGGTACGACATATATATATATATATATATATATATATATATATATATATATATATATATATATATATATATATATATATATATATAATGTCGTACCTAGTAGCCAGAACTCACTTCTCAGCCTACTATGCATGGCCCGATTTGCATAATAAGCCAAGTTTTCATGAATTAATTGTTTTTCGACTACCTAGCCTACCTAACCTAACCTAACCTAACTTTTTCGGCTACCTAACCTAACCTAACCTATAAAGATAGGTTAGGTTAGGTTAGGTAGGGTTGGTTAGGTTCGGTCATATATCTACATTAATTTTAACTCCAATAAAAAAAAATTGACCTAATACATAATGAAATGGGTAGCTTTATCATTTCATAAGAAAAAAATTAGAGAAAATATATTAATTCAGGAAAACTTGGCTTATTAGGCAAAAAGGGCCTTGCATAGTAGGCTGATAAGTGCGTTCTGGCTACTAGGTACGACATATATATATATATATATATATATATATATATATATATATATATATATATATATATATATATATATATATATATATATAATGTCGTACCTAGTAGCCAGAACTCACTTCTCAGCCTACTATGCATGGCCCGATTTGCATAATAAGCCAAGTTTTCATGAATTAATTGTTTTTCGACTACCTAGCCTACCTAACCTAACCTAACCTAACTTTTTCGGCTACCTAACCTAACCTAACCTATAAAGATAGGTTAGGTTAGGTTAGGTAGGGTTGGTTAGGTTCGGTCATATATCTACTTTAATTTTATCTCCAATAAAAAACAATTGACCTCATACATAATGAAATGGGTAGCTTTATCATTTCATGAGAAAAAAAATAGAGAAAATATATTAATTCAGGAAAACTTGGCTTATTAGGCAAATCGGGCCTTGAATAGTCGGCTGAGAAGTGAGTTCTGGCTACTAGGTACGACATATATATATATACATATACCTAACGAATTCCAACCTGCCAAATATTTCAGGCATCATTTAATGTAATCCATTAAGAAAGTCCATTTTTAAAATGTTAACCTTTCACGGGGGGTTACATGCCGACTTAGTTCTGATTGGGGATTTCATGTGAGGATTTTCCACGGCACTTACTGAGCGTCGATCGATCGACCTGTATGTACTTCCGGCCGAGTACAAGGCATACGCTGAATACCCTGATACTTGCACCTGACCGTAATAAAGCTCATATTACATTATGAGGTACAAAGTTAACTTTATGTTTCCTCGACCATAGAGTAACATGGAAGCAGATCTTGATTAGGTGTTGGGCTTATAGCCTATCAACCTCAGGATTAAGACCCCCACAGTACCTTAATGATCAACCTACAATTATATTTTAGTCCTTTACGTAGATCAAAGTAAACTTTCTGTCTATATACACCGAGAAATGGGGGGGGGGTACACATCTCAGCGAATATATTTTTTCCTAGGCTAAATAAATCATTATAAATACAAATAATAACAATTTGATAAGTAATGGTAATGTCTTCTCATAGACATAATAACATAAAAAAAACACACTTTTGTAATTTGTGAAATTTATGTAAAGATTTACTCCAAGTCTTAGTGTAAACTTAGATTTAGACTTGGTGTAAATCTTTACATAAATTTAGCAAATTAGATAAGTGTAGGTTTTTATCATAAATTGATAATTAAATTACCATAAATAACACATACATTTGTTTTCTATATCTATGTTGGGTTGTAGGTAGGATGTGTTTGATTGTGTGTAGATTGTGACGTGATCTATGTTGGGTTATAAGTAGGTTGTGAGGTGATCTATGTTGGGTTATGAGGTGATGTCTGTTAGTTTATGAGTGGGATATGACGAGAGGGTGGAGAAAGTTGTAGTGGACAAATTATATATATTTACATGGTCATGTCCTATTCAACCAGAGGAAAATAATGAGAGCCTTGACTTTGTAAAGTATTTTGGTCACTAAGAACATCTTCCAGACAGTAGATCTCCTAGATCCACATTCCTATATTAAAAATTGAACTAGCCTATTTTGGCTACAACAAATACCACTTATAACCCAACATAGATCACGTCCCATCCCACCCGAACAAAGAGCACATCACATCACATCCTACGCAAAGCCAGAAACAGTTGGGCACGCTTCCTTTCACCTAATGCATCCGTTTCCCTCGCAGTAAACAAGTCCTCGAGAGTTAGCGTGGGGTTGCATCCTGGGGAGAAGCAGCAGTTCGGCCTTAGGGAAGACGTCCTGTCCTCAAAACACATCATATCTCACTCATAACCTCTAACAGTGGCAGCCAGGGCATGCTCCCAGCGCTCACCACCGTGACCTGACCCGTTAACCCCTGCATGAGTGGCTGGAGCCACCTCTCTTTAATATCTGGGAGCCACTTCTTGCCAACACCTTTTTCGTAAACTGTTTAACACTGTGAACGAGCAACCTAACCCCCAGCGCGATCCATTTCTTCTACTTTATGTAACTGTGCCAAACTGGCGAGGTTAACTAGGTGTGTTGTGTGTGTGTGTGTGTGTGTGTGTGTGTGTGTGTGTGTGTGTGTGTGTGTGCTGTATGAGTATTCACCTAGTTGTACTTACCGGGGAAGAGGGAAGGAGCTACGGCTCTTGGGTCCCGCCTCTCGACAGTATGTGCACGGATGGTGAACATGTACGTACCTAGATGTACTTACATAATTGAGCGTCAGCTCCTAAACCCTGCATTTTGAACATTTTGTAATTTGTGTAATGATCATTCTCATTGTTTTATCATATTTACATTTAAAGTTGTGTAACGAGTTAGCTTAACCACTGTGTCATCAAACTCCCTTTTCTTGTCCATTATTTACAACTCTTAACACCGAAGTTGTTCCACACGTCTCTGTGACTCAGTACCTCACTCTCTAATTTGTTACTTCTCCTTACAATCTTAGATGTTGTTATATTGATCCCTTCTCTGTATCTCTTCTACTCCAGTGTTCCTGCCGGGCTGCATACATGTGGGAGGGTCTCACATACGTAGAATATTGCCTATCCCATCACAGCCAAGTTTGTTTTATGCCGCGAAATAATTCTGCTAATTATTCTCACATTGTTTTTTAAATTGACTACCTAGGTAAATAACCTGGTAGTGAATTTAAAGACTTCCTTCATCACTTATGTCTATCCTTCCAGTGTACTGATTGTACAGGTCTTCTCACGCTTCTTCCTTCCCTTAAGCAGCTGTTTGTCTGGTCTAAGATCCGGCTGCCACTTTAAGCTCTCCTCTGGAGTGTGTCAACTTCACTTTGCAAGGCATCACAGTAATCCTCTTATGTGATTCTTCTCATTAGTTCTGCACCAACAGCAAACACTGATATGAAGAAGTCAGTTTCCTCGGTCAGGACGTGAACATGAAAAAGGAACAGGATGATCCTTGTACCGACCCTTGAGATATTGATTATTTCAAGCGTAGGTTAGACACGAATACGTATGAGAGGATATAGCTCATAGGCGCTGCTATCATATGGGCCAATAGGCCTTCTGAGGTTCCCTTTAGTCTTAATATGTGTGTGTGTGTGTGTGTGTGTGTGTGTGTGTGTGTGTGTGTGTGTGTGTGTGTGTACAGTAACGACACAAGCACTCTGAATTTTGGTGCTTTTATAATAGCTTGCAGCGTTAATTAACGTCCTTTCTTTATGTTCAACTTATCTATAATGGGTGTGAAATGGGTGGTGGCGGGGATGGTGGTAGAGGGACTGGTAATGGTGGCGAGGATGGTGGTAGAGGGACTGGTAATGGTGGCGAGGATGGTGGTAGAGGGACTGGTAATGGTGGCGAGGATGGTGGTAGAGGGACTGGTAATGGTGGCGAGGATGGTGGTAGAGGGACTGGTAATGGTGGCGAAGATGGTGGTAGAGGGACTGGTAATGGTGGCGAGGATGGTGGTAGATGTACCGTGAATGGCGGTAGAGAGGATTGATAATGACGAGGATAGTGGTAGAGGGGCAGTGACTGGCTGCTCCTGAGGAAAGTGTATCCTGATAGTCAGGGAAAATAATCAATGTGAGGAACGCGAGGCGAGGCACCACCTGTAGCCTCGCTGCCTCCCAGTTTTACCGCCAGTATCTGTCGACTTGGATCAATAATTGAACCCTTATTTAAGGCATGTGTGTGTGTGTAGCACCTTAGATACAGGGCCCCTGAGCTGCTGTATTTCCCAGAACAGGATAATGTAATGAATTATACGAGCACTGTAGCGATACTTTCACACACACACGCACACACACACCTCTAGGAAGCAGCCCATAACAGCAGTCTAACTCCCAGGTACCTATTTACTACTATGTAACAGGGGCATCAGGGTGAAACAAAGTCTGCCCATAGTTTCTCGCCGGGAACTGAATCCCGGACCACAGGATTACGTGTCCAGCATGCTGTTCACTCACCACCGGCCCCCTGTACTCACCTAGTTGTGCTTGCGGGGGTTGAGCCCCGGATGATTGGTCCCGCCTCTTAACACACACTGTGTGTGTGTGTGTGTGTGTGTGTGTGTGTGTGTGTGTGTGTGTGTGTGTGTGTGTGTGTGTGTGTGTGTGTGTGTGTGTGTGTGTGTGTGTAGGGAAGTAAGTACTGATGCACTGTGTGTGAGACACTATCGCACCCCATGTGGCAAAGTTCCCACCTCATACCCCCAACCATGAATTAGCAAGAACGCGAGTACATGCACAAGAACATGAGACACATGTACAATCACGCAGAACATGTACAAATACACATTATATATACAAACACAGTTTATGAACAAACGTGCAGTGCATTTACAAACACGCAGCATATAAACATACAGTACATGAACAAACACATAGTACATGTACAAAACACAAGTACAGTACATGCACACAACGTCAATACCCTGTCAACAAAACACAAATATATATATTTACACAATCACCCAGATGTGTTCCATAAAACAATAAATACCTTTATTCCAATAAACCAGAGGAGATATGAAGCTAAAAATCAATTCAGGCAAACCAGACCCGCAGAATATATATTATATATATATATATATATATATATATATATATATATATATATATATATATATATATATATATATATATTGGTGCACATTTGGGGTCTGGCAGATGCATCTCGGTGCCATTCGTGTATAGATTCCACAACGGGTGAGGTGCATATTACCGTAACTCAAGGCAACAGAAACAGCCACTAGATGGCGGGATTATGCATCGATGCGATAAAAGAGCAGCTGCGGCATTCGCCAGAAGCGCCTCCCGATGCACAAAAGATCCCGCGGGAGATCATTTAGGCATGAGTTAGCGCGCGAATCTGCGGACGGAAGTGGACTCAGGACCTCACAATACAACCCGGGGGTGTTGTTATTGTGGCATGTTGTATCGCCTTATTAAACTTAGGTATACTGTATTAAATGGGTGATGGAGGTTTGTTGAACCGAAGACGGGGGGAAGTGTATGGGTAAAAGTATTGGTTATTGAGTTTATTTTTACTGTTTTGAAGAATTCTTTTTAAATCCTATTGTTTGGAGTCTGTTCTTTCAAACCCTACTGTTGTGAGTGGTTTTTCAAAGTACTGGTTTGAGGTCATCTTTCAAAGCCTACTGTTGTGTGTCGTTTTTTTCATTTACAGGTTAGAGGCGGTCTTTCAAAGCCTACTGTTGTGAGTCTTTTTTTCAAAGCCTACTGTTTTGAGGCGGTCTTTCAAAGCCTATTGTTTCTTAATTTAAGCTTCTTATTATACATTTTAAGACACGTATATTGATTTCATGAGCTAGTTCTGTATATTTGCAGTACAACTGGTTTGAACTAAATATTCTACTTACGATAACAAATACTATACTGGCTCTCTCATTGATGCCGCGCATTTTGGTCTACGGAGCCCCACATGCTGAATTTATCAACCTAACCAACCCAGAACTCTATTAAGTTGGGCTCCAGCTCGGGGCCTCTAGAACCTCCCAGAGAACTCAGCAGAGTTCTGCTGGGTTGGTCGACTTCTATACCACCAAGGCTGAGTTGGTTAAAGCAGGCGTCTGGGAGTTAGTAGAACCCGAGTTCAAGTCACCCCATTGCCTCAAAATGGTTATACCTCTGGTATGTCTCTTATTGTTACCCTTGTTTTCTCGTTCTATTAATATTCATTGTAAACATTTCCTCTTTTTTCCACCCTGTCAATTTCCATACTGATATTTTTTCATTGTGGACATTCCCTCTCTGTCAATTCCCCTATTGGAATTGTGAACCTTTCCGCTTTTTCCACCCTGTCAATTCCCTTCTCTCTTTTTATCTTTCTGTCACTGTTAGCCTACCAACTTCAGTTTTCCTTCGCAGCCACCCATCGCGAGAGCATCAACCTCCACCACTCTCCCGCAGCAGGAAAATACCAGCCTCTACCACTCCTCTCCACCAGGAAAACCCCCTCCAACTTCCACCGCAAGCGATCACGCGATAACTTGTACCCAACATCGAGGCCAGAAGCCAACCTACACAACCCGTTCTCGCACTTTCTTACAGTCAATATTGACTTATTAAATAAGTGCATATGTGACATACTAATTTATTGTGAATATTTTAGTTTACCTTGAAAAGCTTCATAGAAAACATCGACCTTACCTAACCTTCTTAGTATGTTAAGATAAGCATCTTATTGCTTCGTAATTACAATTATTACTTAACCTATACCTATAATAGGTTAAGTAATAATTGTAATTATGAAGCAATAAGATGCTTATTTTATTACTTAAAAATTTTATTACTTCGTAATTACAATTATTACTTAACCTATACCTATAATAGGTTAAGTAATGATTGTAATTACGAAGCAATAAGATGCTTATCTTAACATACTAAGGTTAGGTAAGGTCGATGTTTTCTATGAAGCTTTTCAAGGTAAACTAAAATATTCACAATAAATTAGTATGTCACATATGCTCGTAATTAATAAGTCAATATTGACTATACGAAAGTGCGAGAACGGGTTGGTCCATATGGCAGCATCATCCTTCAGCGAAGAGTAACTCTAAATTCTGAAGATAATTATGCAATTAGGGACTGGAGCCATCAGAGAGCGGACGAGACGACCTTTGGGGATGTACAGACGCCTCCAAGAGTAGTAAAAAGCACTTTATATTCAATATACAGCACAGTTCCTAATTTCTTTTAACACGCCGAATGATCTCTTTACTTTTAACACAATGATGCTCGCAAAGTTTTAATATAAGATTTAATAATTTAATATAAGATTTAATAACCTACAATAATCGATCAAACGGATTATAATTTAATATTTGATCTGTACATTATTACGAGCTGAATAATTTGAAATATTAACAAGCTTCCCCTTAAATTTTATAACAGCAAATGATACTCTCTGACAATTTTATTTGTATCATCCGAATTAATAATTAATGTCAGAAAGCACAGGGAATACACACCTGCCCGGTAACAAAAATTTAAGATAAAAAAATAAAAAAAGGCGAGTGCCCGCCTGAAAAGCGAATTAAAGGAACAACAGCAACACTAATACTTGGGTGTGTTCTCGCGCTCCAAAACTACAGCCGGGTTTTTATTTTCGCTGTGCTATATTTGTTTGTCTATTTTATTATTAAGTTTAGGCCAAATGTAATAAATGTTTTTGGTGAACGAAATGACAAAATTTAACCATGACTGTCTCACTCATATACACACACAGGTCCTCGCGGCCGAGCGGACAGCGCTCAGGAGTCAGAATGCAAAAAGGTCTGGGTTCCAGACAGAAACAAATAGACAGTTTCTCTCATCTAATACACCTGTTCACCTGGCAATATATAAGTGCCTGGAAGTTACCCAGCTGCTAAGGGTTTCACCCTGGGGATGTTTATATGTATTAAACAGAAGATTAGGAAAGACCTGGGGTAAATACTGGTTCCGGTAACAGGATTGTCAAGTTGTGGAACCAATTACCGCGTAACATAATAGAAGTAGGAGCCCTTGATTGCTTCAAGCGTAGGTTTAACATATATATGAATGAGTTTAGGTGGATATAAGTAGCTGCTTCGGATGGGCCAACAGGCCTTCTGTAGTTACCTTGATTCTTATGTTCTTATATGCACTAGTAGATATGATAGAAGAACATTGGTCGGGTGCCAGTGCATTAGATAACCGATGGTTGGAAAAGCGTGATCCAGGGGCTGGCAGCTCGATCCTGCAGGCCTTTAGAAACTTGTCTAAGGAAGTATTGAGAACCTTGTATAATCATGTCAGACCAATACTGGAGCATGTGGCTCCAGTGTGGAGTCCATATCCAGTCCAACGCAAAACGAAGTTAGAAAATGTTCAGAGGTTTCAAATGTTCAGACTAGCCGCCAGGCTAGTCCTCGAGCTGAGAGGTATGAGCTACGAGGAAAGGCTACTGGAACTCACGAACCTGGAAGACAGGAGAGTTTGGGGAGACATGATCACCACCTATAAAATTCTCCGAAGGAATTTACAGGCTAGATAAACAATTTAGCACGGGTGGTACGCGAACAAGGGAAAGAAGGTGGAAACTTAGTACCCAAATGAGCCAAAGAGACGTCAGCAAGATCTTTTTCAGTGTTAGAGTAGCTAACAAATGGAATGCATTAGACAGTGATGTGGTGGAGACAGACTCCATACACAGTTTCAAGTGTAGATATGATAGAACCCAATAGGCTCAGGAACCTATACGCTAGTTGCTTGACAGTTTAGAGGCGGGCCGAAAGAGCCGGAGCTCCACCCCCGCAAGTACAACTAGGTGAAAACAACACAGAGAGTACAAGTAGTAAATACACACAGTAAATAGAGAGCCAGGTGGTGGTGTAGAGACGGCAGGTGTCTGCCGCCCTCTGCCGCCGCCCTCTACTAAACCATTACATTTTCCTAAATAATCCACCATGTTCATTTATACAATTATAATGATATTGATTTTATCATTACGAGGGAAACAAAAATCAAGATCTTTAGCCGAAGTAAATTTATAAATACATGAGAGGTTCGTATACAATTGTTTCTAAAAAACATTTTGGCCCCAAAACTTGACAAGATGATCACTGGAGCCTCGGTATGCCCATCTTGCTCTTAATGACAGGTCATTGAACTATTATGACAGTGTCATGAGAAGCGTGACTCCACCACCACAACCAGCGTGACACAAGTGTCACGGCCGTCACCACGCCTGTTAATAACTCACGGCAGAAGTGATCTCGTGGGTACTGGAGGTAGAGAGACATCAAATATAGTCTTGAGAGTCACACACACAACACAAGGGAGAGGAGAGACGAGAAGCGTGTACGTCACTCACCCTCCACAGCTGTCCCGACACTGACACGCTAGCCGCCCGCACCCGACCACTATGGCGGCCGCCGGCAGCCCCCACCAACCCTCGTTCTCATCCCTATCCACGTGTCTCATCTATATAACCCTATCCTTACCTATATATAAATTTAACCCCCAGGTTAAATACGCATCGAATTCTATTTATCGAGTTCTAATATATTTCTAGCTTTTTTCAAGCAAAGTTTTTATAGAAACGTAAATATTGTATATATGTTTTTAAAATGCATGGCCCACACTATTGTTATATGAGTACGGTTTTAATTATGAGGGGACACAACACTTTGCATTAAACTGCAGAACGTATGCGATAACTAGTTAGATGAAACTATTTTTCCATCAGAACATAACGGCAAAACTTGTGAAGGGAAAAGTTGGCGGGGGCATCCAGGAACCTCAGATCAATGACGGTGAGAGGGATGGTAACTGGGTCACTTGGAGCCCTGGGACACTGGGACACTGGGGCCCTGGGACACTGAGGCCCTGGGACACTGGGACACTGGGGCCCTGGGACACTGGGGCCCTGGGACACTAGGCCACTGGGACAACATCACACTCTCCACACCCTGGCAGGTAAATTTTGCAGTGAAGGACTTTATTGTGAAGCGTTCACTCGTCCTTTTAGTGAACTTAGCGTCAGAACAGTATGTTTAACGCCACACAGTGGGACGAAACCCCGCTAGGTTGTTCATCCTGTGAGTGAACATACCTCCATAGCAGCATGTACAACACCCGGCCCCCACCTCCCCCTTTCACCAAATATTTTATTTTATTTTATTTATACATACAAGTTCTTACATTCTTGTAAACCCATTATCTCGCATAGTGCTTCGGGCAGAAGATAGGAAGAAATCCTACTGGGTTGTTCATTCTATGAGTGAACATATCTCCACAGCAGCATGAACAATACCTCTCAATAGAAAAAAAACTGCTCGGTTGTTCATCCCGTCACTTGTATCCAGACGCAGCTGGGATTTTATCAGCGATATAATCACTCATGTGATTGTATCGCTGATACACATAGCTTTATTAAAACACTTTCATTGTTGGGTACAAGAGCAGACGACATTCGGCTCCAGTTGGTAGGAATTTAATTTTTAATTTTGCCTCGAGCGGCGTCAGTTGTCGGCATTGGAGTTTTCCCTTCCGAGAGCTGATGGTAGGCTTCACCCTACTAGTTTTCCCGGAACATGACCCGCCAACAGCTTAACAACCAGGTACCCAATTACTGTTGAGCAAATAGGGGCGGACGGTTAAGGATGTGTTCGTGTGATCACTGTACTTTATGCCTCACAATACAATTACTTTACATTATAGCCTATTCTCCTGTCCTCACTTCAACCCCTCCCCCCCCCCTTGTGTAATCTTTGTATTAGATCCGATATGTTGGGAATATTCCTCAGCGCACAGCCTTTACGGCTCTGTGGGCTACGAAATTCTTGTGGATGTACTACTTGTATTTCTTATGAATACGGAATAACTTTCCTGGACCAAATACTGGAAGTATACAATAATTGCAACATTTCTATTTATATTCACCTATCTACTGTATAATATATTTCAGTAATCACAGCCAACACGATGTTGCTTAAAAAAATTATTCTCGAAGTCCGTTTTACTTGGCTAATTACTTTTAGAGATAGCATTTAGCGTTTAATTAAATGCTCATTATATGCTCTGAATACATATTTCTGCATTACTCCTGCCATTGTGTTACACAGCTTTCTGAATCTAAATTATGTAATATTTAGGATATTGGAAAATACTGAAGCCCTATATAGTCATGTTTTACATTTGTTGTTTAGCTCTTTTGTTTGAAATTTTTATCAGACGTAAATATGGTGGTAGTCTTTGTAATATTTTACAGTTGCATAATTGTTTTCGAAAATGGAAATCAATATATCCTACCCCAGTAACGACCCATCACTGACACCACGCCCCCCACGTCTCTGCTGTTAACTGTGTTGCCGGGGTCAACTGCAGCTGACCCCGAAACTAAACACGTTATAATCCAATAATGAGCGGCATTGGTGGTTGTATCGTTGAGAATGGTGATTGCATTACGTCACAACAATGACTGAACCGTATACAGCATCTTGGTACCACGTGTAAGCAGGCAATATATAAACAAATCCACAAGGGCCATGGCGAGGATTCGAACCTGCATCCGAGAGCATCCCAGATGCTGCCTTAATCGAGAAAATCTGTCTATATACTGTATATACACTCCCTTGTACTGACGCCATGCTGGAGAATGGGAGGGAGGGCCGATGTCAAATGACTCTACATTCAATTAGTTCTATGGCCTCAGACAATAATAATAATTACCGGATAACATATCAGACATAGGGTAGATATATTTAAATGGGTTTGGGTGGATATATATGTAGGAGCTGCCTTGTATTGAGTGAATATGCCTTCTGCAGTTTCCTTAATTCTTATGTTAATTAGTTCTTCATCGCTGATTTTATTGTTGAGAATGGCCGACATGCTGTGCAGAGTTTGATCAGTTTGATGTGACAATTGTCATTCTCAACGCTACAACCCTGATGCAGGTTTTATTTACATCTGACAATGTAAACACAACACTCAGAGAGCGTTATTTGAACCGCCACATGTGGCCGCGTGACGTCACGTATGACCATGTGGCATATTCATTTCATTCATTGCTGACTATGCCATTCAGCTAGGAAAATAGCACAATTATCAGCAATGAAAAATTAAGATCGATTTAGTATTTACATGAATTTCCCAATGTAATTAGTTTTTGTTATGTTGTTTCCACTCGTCATTCCATTCACCTATCCTCCTTGTGCCTAGTAATATTGTTGACAGATTCACAAATTTCCGCTCTCGCAGTGAAGGTTGCAACATATACTCTGGAAAGAGACTTTTGCGCCTTTCACAATAACGACAAATATGATTTTTACAGTCATGTTTACCTTAAGAGGAATAAAATAGAATCCTAATATCATAACATGATATTTTTGTACAAGTATACACTACTTTCGTATGTAGTAATATAATATATTTAGAGTTAAGGTGACCTCAATTTATAATCAAGGTGGCAGTAAAATTAACTAAGTCCTAGGTTCATAGCACAAAATCTAGATTTTTTTAAAACAAAACAAAAATAGTATTGTAATAAGCATAGATGGGATTACAAATAAAGCAAACGAACTTAGAGAAAGTCACAAGAAGAAAATCCAGATGTAACAGCGCTCACAGAATCGAAATTATCAGGCATCATAACGAACGTAATATTTCCGCGTCTAATATATAGAGTGAGAAAAGAGGGAGAAGGCGTGGCCCTGCTGATAAGAAAGAACTGGAGTTTAGAAGAGATGGTTATCTCTGTGGTCTGTTAACGGTTCAGAGCCTATGACAACTGGAAGACCAAAGATAATAACAGCAGTAATATATGACCCCCACTAAATGACAAAAGACCCAGATAAGAGTATGACAGAAACAACATGGCAACCTTTACTTAAATATAAACGACAGTCTGTCGCCTATAGAAATGTATTCAGACGTGGAAGATATCCAGATCGTGGAAGATATTAACTATGGGAAGATGGACTGTGAGAACAGTGAACTACATGAGCCACAGATACATAGAAATCCAAACTATTGGAAATGGCAACGAGAAACGTTTTAAGCCAACATGTCAGGGAGAGCCACCAGAATGAGAAGTTGTGATGAACTAGCCAGACTTGACTTAATATTCACTCTGAACGAGCCACACATCAGGAAAGTCAAATTGAAACCCTCCATGCAAATGAGTGACCACAGTGTACCGACATTTGAGTATCTGGTGGAAGTAGGAATAACCTACTCAAGGAAGGAACCATAGAGTAAATGGCAGCCATATCAGAGGGAAACTATAATTAAATGAGAATATTCTTAATATAAATATCATGGTAAACAGCACTCAGAGAAAAGACTGTACAAGACATAATGAGCTGTAAAAGAGGAATGTATCTCGTGATGAGATGATCTGTGGTTCAATCAGGAATGTAAGGAAGCAAAACAATTAAGCACAAGAGCAACCAGTCACATGCTAGGCTAACATAAGAAATGCCTTCAGAAATTTGTGTAGGGAGTCATTCAGGAAATTATATATATGTCGGGTCAGTCCTAGAATATACGGCTCCAGCGTTAGTCCAAGTCTAGCCATACACAAGACTAAGATGGAGACGATTCAGCGGTATGCCACCAGACTGGTCCCGGAGCTGAGAGACACGAGTTATAGGAAGAGGCTATAGGAATTAATTATCTTGCCACTGTTGTGTAACCCATAATAGTTGCCAAGCTCCCGGATACCTATTTACTGGTTGATAAACAGAAGCATCAGGTAAAAAAAACTTTGCCCAACCGTCTCGTCCTGCCTGGGGGATTGAATCAAAAACTTGTCCATACATTTAATGCCAATAAACTGTATATAGCGTATTTGATATTATACAGTGTATATAGACTATTTGACACAGCGCATGCATACGTATTTTGATACTTGACAACACTAAATAACATTGAAGGCACAAACGCTTCCGTCCATACATGGAACAATCAAGAAGCCTGAGACCCTTTTTGCAAGGT
This sequence comes from Procambarus clarkii, assembly GCF_040958095.1. NCBI lineage: Eukaryota > Metazoa > Arthropoda > Malacostraca > Decapoda > Cambaridae > Procambarus > Procambarus clarkii. Next base: position 24,915,279 of record NC_091169.1, read on the forward strand.
TAAAATGACAACCCACTGTCGAGTCAGCCCATTCTCTCCATTTTCCACTGCACTAAAAAAAAATACGACTGTTTTTCCTAACTAGAAACACACGAACCCAAGCAATCCACCTAACCAATCGAGGATAATACATAGAAAACGTTAATATTACAGTGCTTTAGTTTTTAATAATAACAAACATTTAATCTCTCTAAGCGAGCGAGCGAGAGAGAGAGAGAGAGAGAGAGAGAGAGAGAGAGAGAGAGAGAGAGAGAGAGAGAGAGAGAGAGAGAGAGAGAGAGAGAGAGAGAGAGAAAGAGAGAGAGAGAGAGAGAGGGAGAGAGAGAGAGAGAGAGAGAGAGAGAGAGAGAGAGAGAGAGAGAGAGAGAGAGAGAGAGAGAGAGAGAGAGAGAGAGAGAGAGAGAGAGAGAGAGAGAGAGAGAGAGAGAATTGCGACATTTTCTAATGTATTCGTGTGAGTGTGAGTTCAAACAACTTCATAATGCAAATATAATGTCATCGTGGCGCAGGAGGAATGAATTATTAAAGAGACGTGTCCAAAGTTGAGTGTTGATGAAAGCAATAGCAGACCGTCTCTCTCTCTCTCTCTCTCTCTCTCTCTCTCTCTCTCTCTCTGTCTCTGTCTCTGTCTCTGTCTCTGTCTCTGTCTCTGTCTCTCTCTCTCTCTCTCTCTCTCTCTCTCTCTCTCTCCCTCTCTCTTTCTCTCTCACTTTCTGTCTCTGTCTGTCTGTCTCTCTCTCTCTCTCTCTCTCTCTCTCTCTCTCTCTCTCTCTCTCTCTCTCTCTCTCTCTCTCTCTCACTCTCTCACTCTCTCACTCTCTCACTCTCTCTCTCTCTCTCTCTCTCTCACTCTCTCCCCCCCCCTCTCTCTCTCTCTCTGTCTCTCTCTCTCTCTCTCTCTCTCTCTCTCTCTCTCTCTCTCTCTCTCTCTCTCTCTCTCTCTCTCTCTCTCTCTCTCTCTCTCTCTCCTATAGCCCAGAAGACATGTGATAAGGATCTCTACCACATTAATGATCACTGAGTCAACTGAAGATCCTGACAAGTGGGTATCAAAGTTTACATGGGTCGTTAGGTCTCTGATGGCTAGGCAATTATTATAATTCATTGTGTCGGGGGACAAGCAGTCGTTGTATATATAAATATTAGGCTTATATCGAGGTCCTCCCCAATGTCAAGCTACTGACCCCTCCCCAAGATGCAACTCTACAACAAGCTGAATAACTCCTGAGTACCTATTTATTGCAAGGTGAACAAACGCATTTGGCGAGAGGAAACGTGCCCAACCATTTCTGTCCAGCCAGGGATTCGAACCCAGAATTCCCGTTTGTGAGTCGAGAACGAACCCTGCTGTACTAATCGCTACGTTTGCCATTTAGGTCGATATTATATGGGAAAAGAGAATAAATTGCAGGGCTTTCAGAAAATGGCATTTCTAAGTGTATGGTAAACTCATCTAGTTGTGCTTGTGGGGTTTGAGTTTCGACTCTTTGGTCCCGCATCTCAACTGTCAATGGTTGACTGACAGACTGTTGTAAAGGATGCATCTGTAGTGCTACGACTAGACAGAACCGTAACTACCCGTGGCATTCATCGTCGAGATCTTCACTGATGAAGATCGTGACAGCTCTTACTATATCAGCTATATTAGGTATTTTGCAGGTAGGTGTGGAGCCCGACCTCAGGGTAAAGTGATTATCAAGAAACATCAAGCCCATTCTCACACCAACTGGATAGTTATCTAGATATTGTTGATGGTCTTAAAGCATATTATTGTTCCAATAATATTTTACTTCTAAATTTGCAAGTGAACCTAACAAAGAATATTTATCAAGTTATAACTTTATTGTATAATAGATCATTGTTTTAAAATATAAAGTCTATGCTTAACTAGTTTTCTTTTAAACTATCTGAAGAATTTTGGTAAAGGTAAATGAAATTGTAGGGGATACTCAAATAGTTTTCGATTTTCATATTTTACCTGTTTGATAATAATACTTCTTTTTAACATAATCAAATGTAATGACACTTATGTAACCTAACGTAACCTTAACCTAACCTAACCATGGATAGGGAATAGATAATACCATTAATTATGTAGGGGTTTTGAAGTAATTGCCTCCAGGGGGTACCTCCTCCCTGAGTACAGCTTGACATGTGAGGTATCCAATGTCTGCTCGGAACACAGCAGATACAATAGATGTCAGCAGATACAATAGACGAGCTGTCACATTGCCAACTACTGTTTGACACAATTATACTGGTGGTTCAGGACGTCATGCGTTATCTCTCCAGTGTTAGGATTTAACTGGAACGTGTCTTCGATAAGACTGAGTTGTGGAAAAATTCTTGCGTTAAATGGAAGGACTAAGATATTGGATGGCGTTGATTAGTGAGGCTTCAGGAGAGTTGTCCTTCTCATTTTGTCTTTGTAACGCAAGCCCTTTTGAGGTATTATTGGTGGTAACAGTAACTGTTCGCCCCAGTAACATTGCGTCACATTACCCTACGGATCATTTATACGTAAAGTAATTACAAATATAAACAAGGGAATGAGAGCAGAAAGTCAGCTCGAACGACCGTCGACCTGGAGGCACCTAGACAAGCATCAGTAACACAAGCAAGGTAGCTACAAGACCAAACAAGTAACAGTAGCAGTAGCTGAATCAAGGTAGCTACAATAGAAGAACACGCAGTAGACGAAGGACTGCAGCTGCATTATAAACAAAGTAGCAACAGGAGCAGAAACCGTACAGTTTTAACAAGTGCAGAAGACGCAAAACAAAATATACATCAGAAGCAGAGCCATCGTCATCAAAACCAATAAATCAAAATAAGATACACCTAAAGTGTAATTACCAGAAGAGGGGGAACAATATTATTTTTTACTATCATTAACACATTTAAGTACATCTGCATTTGTGCAGCTGCCCTAGACAATATGAAGGGGAGTACAGTGTGTCAAAAAAACTAGCTACGTGATGCTAAAAATCGCCATCACACAGGTTAGATGGTTAGTCAAAGGCATGTGATAAGTAGTCTGCACTAAGGCGCGGGAACACTAGCTCGGCGACCACCATCTTCCTCATCACCACGCCTTGGGGACTGTGTGGTCTCCCTACTGAGCCGTCACAAGCCCCGGGAACAATGTCACTGCCTCGGGACCCGCCGGCATCCTTTCACTGTCGGCAATCACTCGGCATCATAACACGGAGCCTAACTCTCACGGCTGTAGTCTTCACCGGGGTGTGCTTGAGTCTAACTCTCACGGCTGTAGTCTTCACCGGGGTGTGCTTGAGTCTAACTCTCACGGCTGTAGTCTTCACCGGGGTGTGCTTGAGTCTAACTCTCACGGCTGTAGTCTTCACCGGGGTGTGCTTGAGTCTAACTCTCACGGCTGTAGTCTTCACCGGGGTGTGCTTGAGTCTAACTCTCACGGCTGTAGTCTTCACCGGGGTGTGCTTGAGCCTAACTCTCACGGCTGTAGTCTTCACCGGTCTTCATAGTCTTCACAATATCATTACATCGTTCCCATCTCAGAGTGAACAGCGCTATCACCTCTCTGCATACTAAGCTGAGCTTGAAGTCGTTAAAGCTTTTAAACACCATTATATACTTCATTATATTGAATTAAACAAGTGATGTGTTGGTAAAAAACAGTGCCAGTTGTAGCCTAGTACCGCGCTAAAAGCCTTTTTTGTCTCATTGCCAGTTTTTATTAGATATATAAACCCAACATGCTTTTTACTTTTATAGGCTTAATACCAAAACACTTATGGTTATGAAAACTAGTTATGTAATCTGTAAATGTATAAAACCTCTGACATTTCCATTATTATCCCGTTTTCATTAGTGATATGGCAGCTCCGAACAAAACTTGAAAAAACGAAATTTATGTAAATGATAAAAAATAATATATTACATAAAAATGTGAGTGGCTCTATTATTAATGGATGGAACTCGGCCATCTTAGACCGAGTAGAACTGTACTTACCTAATTATGCTTGCGAGGGTTGAGCATCGGTTCTGGGGTCAGATTCACGAAGCAGTTACGCAAGTACTTACGAACGTGAACATCTTTCCTCAATATTTGATGGCTTTGGTTACATTTATTAAACAGTTTACAAGCATGAAAACTTGCCAATCAACTGTTGTTATTGTTATAAACAGCCTCCTGGTGCTTCGGAGCTCATTAACTGTTTAATAAGTGTAAACAAAGCCGCCAAAGATTGAGAAAAGATGTATAGGTTCGTAAGTGTTTGCGTAACTGTTTCGTGAATCTGGCCCCTGTTCTCTCTCCGACACTTCAAGCCTATTGGGCTCTATCATATCTATATCTAAAACTGTGGGTGGAGTCCGCCTCCAACACTTCACTTTGTAGATGCATTGTTCACTATTCTGACACTGAAAATATTATTTTTGTTTGAAAATAACTTGAGTACAGTTTCCACGTGTTCCCATGCTCATGTACCACCCATACCAAATTTTGCTCGTTTCTTCCCTATGAATTTATCTGAGGATTTTGTACATAGTAATCATGTCTCTCCTTAAATCTTATGTTTTCCAGTGATGTTTAATGTTAATCTTTCCTCGTAACTTATACCACGCGCAGTTCTGAGACCAATTAGAGTGAATGGACATTAAAGTGTTACCAATTAGGATTAACAAGACCCCTTAGGTATCGTACTCGCCTTGTAACCTAAGCCAGAGTTCAATTCCCACTAAGGAAGTATTGTTTCAGATTCGGCATAATGTTAGTTTTAGGCAATGTTTGCCATGAGTTTGCCTTGTTCTCATGGCAATGTTTGCCTTGTTCTCATGGCAAACAAACCATGTGAGGAAGACACCTTCCCGTCTCAGTGTCTTGGCTAGTAATTATTTCTAGTCCCTGTGTTGTTTCTATTAATTCTAATTGTCTCATCATCTTAATTTTGTGATAAAAGTTGTGCCATATGTTTTACCGCTCAAATGTTAGACCCTCACTTTGTTTTTATAATATATCATCCTTCAAATTGTTAGCTAAATGTCATTCACTTTATGCCTACACTGCTATACATCTATTCAGTCCAGCCATTATTGTAATGATTTGTATAAGTTGCGACAGATTAAGTTTGTGCTGCTGATAATGACAGTGTGGATGTGTAGTGGTGTTATTGTGGCGTAATTAATGTACTGTACTTTTTATGTAAACTTTCCAAATTATAAATTTACAACCATTTATAAATAAAGTCTTTAATTGACTGAAATGGTTGACATGGACTTCCTAGTGATTTAATTCATAACAAAAATGAAAAGCCGAAACTAACAAACATGTATAGTTGAAAGGTTACGGGTTAAGATGAGTAGGATAACGAAAAATTAAAGTACAAGAATGAAAGGAGAACAGTGCATATTTATCTTGAGGTTATCTTGAGATGATTTCGGGGCTTAGTGTCCCCGAGGCCCGGTCCTGGACCAGGCCTCCACCCCCAGAAAGCACCGCGTGACAGCTGACTAACTCCCAGGTACCTATTTACTGCTCAGTGCTACTGAACCTACAATACCTACTGCTTTATGTAGGTAAAAGCCATCATGGTTTAAGATGAGCTGGAGGAGACGGCGACGGAGGTGGGCCCCAGCAGAGGCACGACCTTACACCTTTACATTTTAAACTTGTGGTAATTGTGAGGTGGGCGGTCCTGGAGCGCCCAGGGTACAAGTTTTCAACTCCTCTCTGATCCCCCTGGCGCCTCAGGCCGGGGCTATTGTCACAATCCCTCTTGGCTCGTCTATTCTTTTTATGTTTCACTCCTTATGGTTCATTCCTGCACTTGTGAGGTTTTGCCTCTCGTATTCTCATACTTGTCTACGTCCTCCAGTTCTCCGTTACTTGAGCACGCTGCTATTGTCTTAGCTGGGGCGGGGGGGGGGGGTGATGAGAAGAGGGCGCTTTGTGTTTGGAGAGGAATAATGCGGACCAGGCTTCGTGGACTGTCAGCCACTCACTGCTTTCCCTGTCATAAACAATATCGATTTCTTTCAAGTGGGGAACCATTATGTAACCCTTTCCTCCACCGCCGACGGGATGGGTATGGGGGGCATAATAAATGATTGAAATATATAAATTAATTACTTCCCGGGGATTGAATCTAGGTTCTTCGGATATAAGTCAAGGACGTAGACCATTATGCTACACTACGTTTTGGTGTATCCTATTTGTTCCTCTCTCTACGCTAACAAAATTATATATATATCAATGATCATGTCTCCCTGTTTCTTTTATCTTCCAGTGCTTGCGTGTCCGTGTATGTTAGTGTCCGACTATAAAGTGCCTCTACATTTTAATGTCCAAGCTTGTTAGTATTTTTGCACACACAAAATATAAAATGCAGTCACGTGTACCACCAATTTTTTACTTTTTTTTACTGCACTCTTTAAATCTTTCAAAAATCTTTAAATCTTTCAAAAAGGCCCCCCGAAAAGCTGTTTTCTCAAACTACAAGTGTGTTGTGGATGAGCTCCTTGTGGGTTGTACTTGAGCAAGTCTGGACACCTTATCCCACTCAGCCAAGAGTGACAGCTTGTGATCTCTACAAACACGTCACATAATACAACACTCAATGATTATTAGAATTGTAATGTCCCTTTAATTCATATCTCTTAGCCTTGTAGCCTCAAGCGATCACGGGTTGTATTTCGTATTTTTCATGAATTTACCTATGGGCCACCATACCTCCTCTTCCTGCGGAGCTGAGATTAAACTCACTAAAATCATGGAAGGAAATGTATAACTCGCACTATCTCAAAGCCGAAGATCAAGTCTTAATGACCCACAATATACCCAATACAGTTACACACTGCATTAATAGTTGTGTAGGCCAACAGTCCACTAAGATTAACGGATATTAGTTTAACTACTACTACTCCCTCCCCCTCCTCTTCAAGACTGGTCATGATGACCATTGGGACCACTACCACTCACAGGATGGGTATGGTGGTCCACTATCACTCACAGGATCGGTATGGAGTCCACTACCACTCACAGGATGGATATGGGGTCCACTACCACTCACAGGATGGGTATGGTGGTCCACTACCACTCACAGGATGGGTATGGCGGTCCACTACCACCCACAGGATGGGTATGGGGTCCACTACCACTCACAGGATGGGTATGGTGGTCCACTACCACTCACAGGATGGGTATGGTGGTGTCGGAAAATCCGACACCATTTAATAATATACAGACAGATAATAAGTGCTGCTGTATTACCAACAAGTTACCCATAGAAAACGTAACTTGTAGTGGAATTTCCGTCTAAAGAAAACGGGATATCATCACCACATACTATTATAATTCACCAGCTATTCTGCTGGGAATTATTCTTAAATACATTAGTCTTTGGACTTTACCATCATAAAACCATCTTATATAAATTAACTTAATTATCAATATTAAAGTAGAGTAAATGTGACCCTTCTATCACTTTCTGAAATGTGGACAATGTAAGCCAGGCGTCAGAGTGAGGAGGAGGGCAGCCATTGTTGTTTATTGAGACCAGAGGCTCACACGGGAGCAAATTCGGCTCCTGTTAAATTTACTTGGACGTAGTGTTATGGATACCAAAGGTGTACCATCTGTCAACACGCTGTCAACAAATCAAGTTAAGTGTTCTTTCCGAAACCCATTATCTATCATTAGTGGCCATTAATGTCATTATATAGGGTGACCCGGTTAGAACGCGAAATCGCCTCATACTAAAGGTAATTAAGCCAGGTCTTCATGTTCCATGTACTGTTTTCTCTGATATACTTGTCATATATAGGTATCTGGCTTCACAGCTAGCGCACTTTTGACAGGTCAAGACGAGGATGCAAGATTTGTGCACCAGTTACTGGGTGATATGGAAGCTACCTCAAAGAGGATAATTTGGTGTCTACACCCTAGTTATACCTGGTGGACTAACCTGCTGTACTATAAGATAAGGAACCTCTTCAATGTATGTAGTTACTGTAGTTTGATTGGCTGCATACATATAAATATAAACCCCCCTAATGTGTAGAGGATCGATTTGTGAGATTATGAGATTATTGCAGAAATACAGTCCACTTATCATTATACAAATTGCTATCGAAGTATATAAATTAACGTAAATATAAATTCATATAAATTAAATAAATATAAATCTCACAGGTCGGTTCCCACATTATTTGGACCTTCGGAACCGGAATATTCGGTCCTATGAACCCACATTTGGTCATCTTAGTACCGGATGAACCAGTTATCCAGTGGATTCATTAAATATACTAGTGCAGTGTTATTTAAACAAAGCCAGCAGTCAAGACGGCAGCGTAGCCTCGAGGGAGCTCAGGAGCCTCCCTCAGCCCAGTTCAGCTTCGTCAGCGGTTTCACGCACACCCACAGATTTGGTGGAGTGTTATTCTGTGAAATGACAGCGCTAATATAGAAACCAGCCAAATTAGTGACCGTGTCGCGAGATTGTTCACGGATTTCGTGGTGTTACATTTCGCGAGAGATTATCTACGAATTTTGTGGAGTTTATTTCGCGAGGTCACTAATAATATTTAATACTTCTAGATAATATTAGAAGTTTCATAGAGGCTAATTAAGAGGCTATTATCAATAATTGTGTATATTATTTCTCCAAAATAGAGAATTATTTAATATATACTGCACTAGTGTTCTCACAGTATATTTACTAATTGCCAACCCACAACAGGGTAGGATATTAACCATTGACTAGTTGAACTATTTTCGTTCATCCTAGTCCCATTATTACCATAGTCAGTTGTACTATATTGATTAACCTAGCACCATTAATGAATGGTCCAGACCCTATTTTGGGTGTAATTTTTATCAACTCGAGTTGAGTTGTATATATAATAAATTACTTATGATCATTACACCTTTGAGTGATTAATTAGTGTCTCTACCATCCTAGGGTGATATAGAAGAGCTAACCTAAAGGTACTTCCAGTGACACTGGTTTATCACTCAAATCATTAGTGTGGATGATTGTATATATATAATGTGTATTAATTTTAAGTGCTAACCTCTAGTAGAGGTAGGATTATTGCCTAGTGAGTTCAGAATTTACCCTAGGCTATCATTAGTGTTTGTTCAGTATTATGAGCAGCCCAAGTACAAGTCCCACAAGGCTTCACCAACTAGCCAGTATGGATAATGCAGGGAGAATGAAAAGAACCCTTGCAGGTCTTAAAGGCCACTTAACAAGACAGATCAAGAAATGTGAAGATTTGTCACAACAATCAACAGTTGATTATGCTGACCTGGAAAGCTATTATCAAGCAGCTGCAGGTAAATTTGAGCAAATCAAATGCCAAATGGCTGTCCTTGTGGGGACAGACTACTACCATCGATTCATCGGTAGCCCTACTAAATATCAGGGTATAACCATGTTAAACTCTGCAGGAGGTAAATTACTCTCAGGCCCAGTATCAAGCCTGAGGAGACCTATGCCTGCAGATAAACAATACCAGTAGAAATCTAAATTTGTCAGCTGATTATATTTCTCCAGTAGCATTATACTAAGGAGATTACAGCTGACTATAGTAACAGAGGTTGATGTTAGTATCATCATTTAAAGCTGAAGATGAGTTCATGAGGCCTCAGTGGCAAATCAGTGAACAGTAGCCTAAAACAGCTACAAGTCACTGCGACCAATGTCACTGAACCCACTGCAGTCTCAGAACCATACTTTACTTTAATGATGAGCTATTCAATCTTCTGAATCAATTAACTAAATTAAACCCCAATAAATCTGATGACTGATTTGATACATTTATTATTTAATCAAGATGTATTCCATGGGCCTCAGTGTTTATATATCAGTGACCAGTTACCTGAAGAAACTTCAAGTTATATCTAATGTCACTGATCTCACTGCAGTCCCTGAATCATACTTGACTGTAGTACTTGATCACATCCAGTCTTCTGGGTTAAATAATATGTAATTAGGCTTGAATATTAGCCTTTCAAGAGTTGACAGGGAAATGAAATCGCATTAGACTTCTAACCCCTGCAACTCTAGTACGGGACATCCGTCCTGTACGAACAGACGCACAAATGTGTGATTACTAACTACTAACATCAAATTAATCAAATAATTCGAAGGAGGAGTATCGGTGTTCGTCTGTTCTAAAGAGGACTTCGACCCGTGAGCAGCCCCCTGGGGAATTATGTCGGAAAATCCGACACCATTTAATAATATACAGACAGATAATAAGTGCTGCTGTATTACCAACAAGTTACCCATAGAAAACGTAACTTGTAGTGGAATTTCCGTCTAAAGAAAACGGGATATCATCACCACATACTATTATAATTCACCAGCTATTCTGCTGGGAATTATTCTTAAATACATTAGTCTTTGGACTTTACCATCATAAAACCATCTTATATAAATTAACTTAATTATCAATATTAAAGTAGAGTAAATGTGACCCTTCTATCACTTTCTGAAATGTGGACAATGTAAGCCAGGCGTCAGAGTGAGGAGGAGGGCAGCCATTGTTGTTTATTGAGACCAGAGGCTCACACGGGAGCAAATTCGGCTCCTGTTAAATTTACTTGGACGTAGTGTTATGGATACCAAAGGTGTACCATCTGTCAACACGCTGTCAACAAATCAAGTTAAGTGTTCTTTCCGAAACCCATTATCTATCATTAGTGGCCATTAATGTCATTATATAGGGTGACCCGGTTAGAACGCGAAATCGCCTCATACTAAAGGTAATTAAGCCAGGTCTTCATGTTCCATGTACTGTTTTCTCTGATATACTTGTCATATATAGGTATCTGGCTTCACAGCTAGCGCACTTTTGACAGGTCAAGACGAGGATGCAAGATTTGTGCACCAGTTACTGGGTGATATGGAAGCTACCTCAAAGAGGATAATTTGGTGTCTACACCCTAGTTATACCTGGTGGACTAACCTGCTGTACTATAAGATAAGGAACCTCTTCAATGTATGTAGTTACTGTAGTTTGATTGGCTGCATACATATAAATATAAACCCCCCTAATGTGTAGAGGATCGATTTGTGAGATTATGAGATTATTGCAGAAATACAGTCCACTTATCATTATACAAATTGCTATCGAAGTATATAAATTAACGTAAATATAAATTCATATAAATTAAATAAATATAAATCTCACAGGTCGGTTCCCACAGGTGGTCCACTACCACTCACAGGATGGGTATGGTGGTCCACTACCACTCACAGGATGGGTATGGTGGTCCACTACCACCCACAGGATGGGTATGGGGTCCACTACCACTCACAGGATGGGTATGGTGGTCCACTACCACCCACAGGATGGGTATGGGGTCCACTACCACTCACAGGATGGGTATGGTGGTCCACTACCACTCACAGGATGGGTATGGTGGTCCACTACCACTCACAGGATGGGTATGGGGTCCACTACCACTCACAGGATGGGTATGGTGGTCCACTACCACTCACAGGATGGGTATGGGGTCCACTACCACTCACAGGATGGGTATGGTGGTCCACTACCACTCACAGGATGGGTATGGTGGTCCACTACCACTCACAGGATGGGTATGGGGTCCACTACCACTCACAGGATGGGTATGGTGGTCCACTACCACTCACAGGATGGGTATGGGGTCCACTACCACTCACAGGATGGGTATGGTGGTCCACTACCACTCACAGGATGGGTATGGTGGTCCACTACCACTCACAGGATGGGTATGGGGTCCACTACCACTCACAGGATGGGTATGGTGGTCCACTACCACCCACAGGATGGGTATGGGGTCCACTACCACTCACAGGATGGGTATGGTGGTCCACTACCACTCACAGGATGGGTATGGTGGTCCACTACCACTCACAGGATGGGTATGGGGTCCACTACCACTCACAGGATGGGTATGGTGGTCCACTACCACTCACAGGATGGGTATGGGGTCCACTACCACTCACAGGATGGGTATGGTGGTCCACTACCACTCACAGGATGGGTATGGTGGTCCACTACCACTCACAGGATGGGTATGGGGTCCACTACCACTCACAGGATGGGTATGGTGGTCCACTACCACTCACAGGATGGGTATGGGGTCCACTACCACTCACAGGATGGGTATGGTGGTCCACTACCACCCACAGGATGGGTATGGGGTCCACTACCACTCACAGGATGGGTATGGTGGTCCACTACCACCCACAGGATGGGTATGGGGTCCACTACCACTCACAGGATGGGTATGGTAGTCCACTACCACTCACAGGATGGGTATGGTGGTCCACTACCACTCACAGGATGGGTATGGGGTCCACTACCACTCACAGGATGAGTATGGGGTCCACTACCACTCACAGGATGGGTATGGGGTCCACTACCACTCACAGGATGGGTATGGCGGTCCACTAGCACCCACAGGATGGGTATGGGGTCCACTACCACTCACAGGATGGGTATGGTGGTCCACTACCACTCACAGGATGGGTATGGTGGTCCACTACCACTCACAGGATGGGTATGGGGGTTCACTACCACTCACAGGATGGGTATAGTGGTCCACTACCACTCACAGGATGGGTATGGGGTCCACTACCACTCACAGGATGGGTATGGTGGTCCACTACCACTCACAGGATGGGTATGGTGGTCCACTACCACTCACAGGATGGGTATGGGGGTTCACTACCACTCACAGGATGGGTATAGTGGTCCACTACCACTCACAGGATGGGTATGGGGGTTTACTACCCCTCACAGGTTGGGTATTGGCCTTATAATATACTAATTAAACTAGATCCACTTAAACTGAAGGTAAAAATTAATTGCAGACGTACATTACGTAATATTAATTAAACTGAGAAACTAATCCACCAAAATTTATTTTTCCCCCTATTATGTGTACTGCATATATTTCTCTCTAACACATGCACACACATCCCCAGGAAGCAGCGCGTATAGCAGCTGTCTAACTCTCCGGTACCTATTTACTGCTTGGTGAACAGGTGCATCAGGGCGAAAAAATTATGCCCATTTGTTTCCGGCCTCGACCGGGAAATATAGTGAAACACACGTGTGTGTGTGTGTGTGTGTGTGTGTGTGTGTGTGTGTGTGTGTGTGTGTGTGTGTGTGTGTGTGTGTGTGTGTGTGTGTGTGTGTCAATAAAGAGGGCGTATGCTTTATCACTCACAGCCCAGCCGACCAGATCACGGAATCAAGCACGAAAATTGATTTGTCAAGAGAGAAATGGGGCTTAAACTTTTTAAATCTCGCCGAGAACGTAAACGGCTACATTTTAATAATATCCCGCCCTGAAGCCCGCGTCTAAAATGGCCCCATTACCTGTGGGGGACATAAGGAGGGTAAACACGTTATTAAACCAGTAGTTAGCCACCCCTCACTGTGTAGGTACGACACGTCCCGCGGGACAGTGTTGGCTCACGGGCCTTGCTGATGTGATTGATCGAAAGAATAGCAGTGTCGGTAGGTGAACATTTCTGGTAAACTCACACAAAGAACCCAAGCTATTCTGCGCGCGGGACATGATGACGTCACTGACGCTATACTATAGCCATCGCTTCCTTAATCTTCACTCACCCCATATTTCTCCTTATAACCTGCTCCTCTCACTCACCCACTTCTTACCATAATCTTTCACCTCTAAACAAAACCATAAGATATTACACAATGTATCAAAATCCTTACAAGATATAAATTGAACAGAAGTACGATTCATTTACTTAAATATTATAAACGCACTAAACAAAATGACAAAATGTCTAAATAAATTGGAACAAGAGTCTTCCGTGCTTGAGTAATGAAAATGGAGTTTTTGAGTTGTCTTTTCTATCCTTATGCTGCTTTATCCATCGCAACTTCTCTTAGATTTTCGTGTGAGGCGTGTGTGGTGGAGTAAGCGAGGAGCAAGGGACTAGTTTTATTCATGGTGGACGCGGAACGTTAGCGCAATCGATAAAGGTCGTCCATAACTCACTCTCGTTGAGCCCAGTCTTCTGAATATGACGTCAGGGGCATCACCATGAATTAAATAGAAAGTTAATAATTCCACTGACTTTAGTCTACTGTTTTCTTTTCATATTTTTGACTGTCAAAATTAACAAATAAAATTCAAATAAATTAAGTAAGATTATATAAGGCTCTATCAGTTACACGGATATAATTCGCTAGCGGCTGACGCTATAATTGGAGTTTATGGACTATAATTAATAACGGAGGAGTGTGTCAGCTGTGACTGTAGCAACACATACGGAAGCCGACTGACTCCTCACCTGATTATCATTACTATCCCACTAATATTTGGGCCGAAAAATTCTGAAACGATTAAATTACAAGTGCCTCGCTGTTTGCCGGGAATTCATGTTTGTTTCTTAATATTTCGTTTACGTGCTCAGTATCGTGTCTTTTATGCACTATTACCAGGGTGGAATTATAACTTTTTTCCACACTGGTGAGAACCTTTTTGTTTGCGTATTAAAGAGGAAGCTCTAAACCAGCTTTGTGTGTAAAGGTTATGCTTAAATTACAACTCGGGAATATAGACAAATGGAACAAGTGATAATATATGAAAAGTTCAGCACGAAACATTCCCAAAACCAAGAGAGTTCGTCGATACGTTGGTTTTATAATATTTCGCTTTCTTCCCATTGTTTCAACTTGCTCTAATTTGCACCAATTGGTCAAGGAACCAATAAGAGGGTAGTTTACCCGCCATCTCAACACCGTAAGCTACACAATGCCGGCTAAGTGTACACGCTAACTAATCAGTCATGGGATTAGAATGCTTAGTCGCAGCATAAAATTGAATGAATGAAAAAAATTGCAAAATCACTGGCTGTTGGATATTTATTTTTATTTCCGCAAACCAAAGCCAACAACGAAAAGTTTTGAAAACTCGGGATTTCTCAACTGGCACTGTAGTTTTTTTTTAATATTTCGGTTTGTTTTTCCCCACGTGACAGGGAGTCGAGTGCCTCTGTAGTAAAGAGTGAAGGCAGAACTACTTGTGTAGTGCATGGCACACCACCAGGACACTAGTGTGAGGTAATATGGAGCAGCATGACGGCACTGTGGCACAGGTGGCGTGATAACGGCACACTATACTCACTCGGAAACACTGCCAGCTGCTTGTCTTTCTTTCTCTCCTGCCTAGTATCAAGAGGCGATCGTTTTGGAGACCAACTGAATTTTTCGAAATACATAGTACCTTTTCTATCTTGCGAATACCATTTGTTAACAGTTCAAATACTCAAATAGTGGTACGGAAGAAACCAGCGTATATAAAATGCGTATACGATAATGTGTTTGTAAATCGAGGCATGAATGAGTCCAGTTTAAAGGTGAATCAAGTAGTAAGGTGCGATAGTTTATCCGGTCACAGCTGCTCCTCCCACTGTGCCACTTTCTAGTGGTCTGTTCCACACACTTCCATCCTGTTACGATTTGTTCCAAATTGGAGCTGTTTGTCGAGTTTGTAAGATACACTTTACATATTTAGGCTTGTATTGCGGCAGTTGTAAGCCTCACGCAAAGTTTACAGGGTCGGTACATGTTTCAGGACGACGCTGTAAACACAGTCGTGTCGAGGACGACTCGCAAGGTCACCAGACAGTATGGAATGCCTGGCACTTCATTCATTCCGTACAACAACACACTCCCACTGACACACATGCACACACACACACACACACATACACGTGCTTCTCTCAAACTTTCAAACATTGTCAATTAGATTTACATAATCCATGGCCTAATCTATACATAATCTAGGTGGGTTACGAGGGTACTATATACAGTTGAGGTGGTTAATATACCATTCTCCACACAGCTGTACAAGTGAGAGAGAAAGAGGGACGAAAGGAACGGAAACAAACGAAACGTTGTGTCATGGTGTGTGCGTACGCTAGAGAAGCGACCACGTGGTGTGAATGGAGCTCACTTGGCCTGACTGGCACCAGTATACACACCTCGCCCCATCACCGCGCGTATACCTTATACTTGCACTAGTATCTAGTGTATAATTTTGTGGGGTAATTACCTCCTGTTCGGAGGTAATACTCACATCTCTTTTCAAATAGACGTTTTTAATTCTATTTTGATGTCGTAAAACCGATCTAGTTGTAAATTGGTCTATAAATAACGAAGATTATAGCATCTACAGTTAGCAATTAAGGTTCTTCATAAATTAGTTGCTGAGCACATGCAACGTACATTTTCAGCAAAGTACACACGTTCACGCAGATTTAACTGGTTGCGACAAAGGTATATAATTTTTACAATACATGCAAATATACAGAAATGAACACTAATTAACCTCCACCAGCACCAAACGTGTCGAATAAATCGAAGAAGACAAGATTACAAAAAAACGAGTATTTTTTGAGTGAGAGAAGGTGGCTGGTGGCAGTGGGCGGTAGTGGGTGGCAGCGGGCGGTGGTAGGTGGCAGTGGGTGGCAGTGGGGTGGTAGTGGGTGTCAGTGGGTGTCAGTGGGTGGCGGTGGGCGGCGATCTTGACATTCAAACTTGGCGGGTGTTCCCATACGTGGCTCGCCCGTGACGTCACTCACCAGTCAAAACATTAAAGATGGCGAACATGGCGAGTGGTATGTACCAGCAAATGGTGGTGCCCGCGCCTTACCACTTCCACCAGCCGCAACCACAGCCCATGCCTGCGGTGCCACCCGAACCCGAACCCAAGAAGGAACCCAAAAAGCGTAAAAAACCCGCGGAAAAGCTCAATGGAGAGAAGAAGAAGCCGCGAATCATCGGTCAGACGGCGTACATGTCAGGCATGAGAGTGGACACTGGGGCAGTGGAGGTGGAAGAGTGCTCTCGCTGCAACAAAAAGAAGTGTTTTAAGCATGGCGATGCTAAGTAAGTCTCCATATGTAATGCCAAGTGTCTGGCCTCTAGTGTAATATATAAATGTAACGAAATCATCAGTTACTAAAAGTTTGAATTGACTTAGGATGTACGGTAACCAATATATCTAGAGCATTACTAGCAAACAACCTCTGTAAAGACACTTTTCTTGGTTACTGTTGCGCATATTGTTATAACGTGGCCAGTCCAGGAGCTGTCTGTACGCTGAATTCTTTATCTAAGAAATTGTTCTGTCGAGGCCATCACTTAATTCCCAATGTTAGAGACGGGAAGCCTGTACTTAGGCTTACTGAGGTACCCTTAGGCCTACTGCTGGCCTCCCCCCTGGATGCAACCTACAACAGTGGCCTAACTCCCTGCTTAGGTAGATTAGGTAATTACTGTAAGGTGAACAGAGACTTCAGGTAAAAGGAAATGTGCCCAACTGTTTCTGCCCTACTGAGGGATTGTCGGGGGCTCTTAATTTTTAGGCCAGTATGTAGACCACAATGCTACACGTGGCATTGTCCTAGTTGGATACACTCTTGAGAGACTTGCCTGTGGATATATGTAGAATAACACACGTTGCAGTGCTCTGGTAATTCTGGCTGCCTCAGCTATGTCCATGACTGGTTTGTTTAGGTTAACTGGTTTGGTTAGGTTAGCTGGGTATAGAAGTTTGGTTAGGTTAGCTGGGTATAGAAGTTTGGTTAGGTTAGGTTAGCTGGGTATAGAAGGTAGAATGATCAGTCATTTATATTTTTCCTAAGGGTACACTATAATTTTTTTTTATATATGTTGTACTAAATAAGCACAACCATACTACTTGGCCTAGTAAGCAAAGATCATTTTGCATAATGGTGAGACAATTTTGCATATTTTCAATGTCTTGAAATTAGTTCACTCGTAATATACCAGTATGTATGTATTTTTATCTGAATTTACCCTAGGGCCACTAACACTAGTGGCCTCGATGAGGACAGGAAGCCAGCGGCTTGTCAAAGGTCCCCCACATTTGCCTTGATCTTTTCTAGTTGTACTTTCAAATTCAACAGTTTTGCTGTTTATGGCTTTGGCAGGTAGCTGGTTCTATGGTGTTATAACCCTTTGAGTGTGAAAAAGCATCTCCTGGTTCATTTCATGCTCCATTTCAGGTTCATTTCCTGAGCCCATTCTGTGTATCTGTAACCTTTTTCCCCTACTGCTCATAAGATGGGTATGGGGTGCATAATAAAGTAATTATTTAAAGAGGACTTTAGTTTTAGAATTCCTTCTTAATGCAGACAAGGAGTCACAGTATTGTCTGAAGATATTATGTCGAAACCACACATCAGAAACTGAAAAAACTACACCATTTTGGTCTATCTTGGATCATTATCAAGTCATGTAATGGAAAGAGAGTGGAAGAGATAATTTCTTCTCTTATATTGTTCATCTCTTCCACTCTTTTCATTACCCAACTTAATTATGGTCCAGGATGGAAGAAAATGTCATCATTTCTTGATTTTCTGATGTGTGGTTTAGACATTCCTTCTTTTGATTGAAAAAATATAAATTCCCTTTAAAGGTCACATCTTGTTTCATTGTTAAATTACTAATTGGTTTCTGGAGTATTGTATTGGTAGTCATTACTCAATATATTAACTTCAATTCTAATGTTAGATTTTGTCTCCATGCAGGAATAAAAATCAGATGTCTAAGAAAACTCCAGAAGATACAGTATTACAGATGAAGAAGCATATGCTAAAGTTGCTTTCAATGCATGACTATACAGTATTTTGTAAAGCAGAGAAGAATGGTCAAGTAGATGTAGATATCTCCAAGATGCACCGATCCTACCTGGAGGAACATGAGCCACAGGCATTTGAGCCACCACCATCGAATGGTTGGTGGTGTATTTTATTTTTTAAATTTGGTTATGAGTGATTGTTTTTATCAGTGTAGTTTATTTTAATATCCGAGATCAATAATTACAAGTGGAAATCTCGGTACAATTAAATCACTACAGTTTCATAGCTGGTTTCTACGTATAACTAATCTGTTAATGTGGAACAGAGTAGCACAAAGGCAACAAGTCCTTCCCACCCTCCCCCACAGCTGTTATTTTCCCCTGCTGCCACTTGCCACACTGCATTTTTATTATTTATTATGTATGGGGTGCAGTAAAAATTGGCACAAAGCCACTGAAGGCCAGAGCAACACAAAAGGAAATGAAGAAAAGTTATAATCACTCAAGCGCCTTGTTAGGCTGCTTCATTGTGAAACTGTGTACTGCGCAGGACTATCCCTGCAAAAAAAAAGAAAAAAAAAAGAAAAAAATACTACAGTGTATGTATGACTAACAGCACTGCTGATATTAAGAAGATACTATTATGACTATCAGTGAAAACATAATGTATATTGTTAACCCTTTAACTGTACTCACTTTGTTGTGCTTGCAGAGTTTGAGCTTCGGCTCTTTGGTCCTGCCTCTCAACTGTCAATCAGCTGGTGTACAGATTCCCGAGCCTATTGGGCTCCATCGTATCAACATTTGAAACTGTGTATGGAGTCTGCCTTCATCACATCACTGCCTGATGCATTCCATTTGTTAACTACTTTGACACTGAAAAAATTCTTTGTCTGAGGCTCATTTGGGTATTCAGTTTCCACCTGTGTCCCTTTGTTCGTGTTCCACCCGTGCTAAATACTTTGTCTTTGTCCATTGTTAAGAAAACTGCAAATCACTTATCTGAGAGTATGGCCCAATGACAAAACTAAGACAGCCTATCTCAAACATATTTATTTATAAATTCCATTCACATTGACAAATGATGCACGATAAATAGTCCAATGTGCATGGATAAGCAATAGTCCAATATGGATGTTTCTGTATTCAGTACTAAAGTTGAGTCAGCAAAATTAGATCAGATGGGCTTTCTTGACTGTCCAATAATTGTTTTATAAATATTTTCCAACACTAAGAAATATCACATAAAATTGTACATAGCAATCGATGACCACTGTAGTAAATTGAGGTGTCTCCTTCATTTCCCTCCCTCCCTTTCATGTCGTTGGGTGGGAGTCAACATATACCTAGAACTAACAGCCCAGAACCTGGCGTGTGGTGAGCTACTCACCCTTTGCCCTTACAATTGGGGAAGATGGGGGCGAACAAGCTCATGCTAGTTCCGACACAATTTGATTGTTTATATTGTTGGGGTGGGGGGGGGGGGTTCTGTAGGTGGGTTTTGAGGCTTTCTCTCTTTTTTTCAATCGAGTTGTGGTTTGACTCACGCTGAGTTTGTGGTTGCGTTGCCCAGTGAGGTGGCAAAAAAGACACCACTCCCTGCATGTCTGTGAGGGGGGGCCAGGTTAAGGCCAGGAATCTGGTCCCTGGTAGGTCTATAGAGCTCCACAGCTGATGCACTCTAGTAGATAGTACCATTTCGGCTTCAGGGAGCCACTGAGGCTCGCTCAGAAATTGGCATTTAATTTCATTCGGCCTTGGTTTTTATATGTACTGTACTGGTAAAGGTACTGTATAGTAGTCTGGGAGTGCCTAATTGCAAGTGCATGATGATGTATCTAGACAGTGTGGTAGTGGCTTTTACATTACATAATTTATGTTGATATATAGTAACAAATTACAAATTTGGTCAAATTACAAAATTATCTTGAAGATGGGGGAGAGTTTGGTTGTGGTAAATATTGTACGTTATGACTTCTCTTTGCACCACTGCTCATTCAGCAATCCTGGTGTTGTATTCCTATTCTTTCTTTTCATTTCTCAGTTGCATTCAGTCCCATTTCCTGTCCTTACACTGTAATTCAAACTCAATATGAAAATGCAAGATTGCATGATGAATACACACAAATCACAATAGCATGATATATCAAATGAACAAACCCACAAGGGCCGTGATTAGGGTTTGAACCTACGTCCGAGATAATTCCAGACGCACCATGTGCCATGACATGGTGACCGTGTCGTGGCGCAATCAACTAAGGCACATCTGGGATTATCTCGGACGTAGGTTCGAACCCTCATCACAGCCCTTGTGGATTTGTTCATTACATGAAGATGTGTTAAGTCTGATTTTGCCTTTCTAGTCTTAAATTTTGTTACAAGTTATCTTTGACTTTAAATTTGTGTGAAAATTGGTAGAAATGTTCCAGTTGAGACTTACACTTTTTTGGCCAGTGATCCTACATGACCTATGAAGTGACTAGATAAAAATACACGTTTGGTTACAGCACAATGAAGCATGAAACAGTGTGTTTACAGACTATTCCCAAGCTTCTCTATATGCAGCCCTCCAGTGGAGTCTCTTCTTACTCTTGTAGTCATTACTTAGAGAAAATTAAATTGTAAAAACAAAAGAAAAAATAGATTTATATATTTTGTATTTGTTGAAGATGTTTTGTTTTTTGTTTACAGATCCAAATAGAGAATACAAACCTAAGGTGAAACAGTGGCTGTATAGAAAAATATTTTTAGATGAATTTAAGAGCTTCGAATACAATGAATGTAAACGACATATTGGAGACTTGAGACGCAGTATAGAAAGTGTGATGATTCAGAAAAAGAAGAAAGCCCCTAAACCCAAACCTCCGGCTCCTCCCCCTCAACATCAGGTCAGTCTGCAGAAATTTTTATTGTTGCTTTCATGCCTTGGATGTTCTTCATTAGCATGGAGAAGATGGGGAGAGGAAACTACAGTACTGGTATTGAGGAAGCCGCAGATAGATTGGGTAGAGCCTGTGCAGGGTGCAGTCATGAATAAAGGAGCACAGATGAGTAGAATAGTTGTGTTCAGAAAGTTGGGAGGACAAGATTAGTTACATGATTTTTATTTGTCTGCATGTTGATAATCTACACATTTATTCCTTAGAATAAAGTAAGAGTGAGAGAAAGTGTGTGTGTGCGCACGTACATGTGAGCGAGCAAGTGAGAGTGAGTGAAAGTGTGAGTGAGTGAGCGATATAGTGAATGCATGTGAAAGTGAGTGAGCAAGCAAGAGTGAGTGAAAATGCATGTGAAAGTGAGTGAGTATGAGTGTGTGTGTGCATCAAAGAGTATGAGAGTATGTCAGAGTGAGGGTGTGTGAGAGCAAGAGTAAAAATGCTCACCTATCAATGACGAGATAGGAGCGAGATTTAGCTCTTTATGCCACACTTTCTAGCTGTTCATACCTGGCATGCTAATTACCCTCTCAATGTTTTCATCATATTTATTTTAAACTTCTGGATGCAAAACTTTTAGTCATAAGAGGAACTGTATCAAAAACTTTTTAGCAGTCTAGGAAGATGCAGTCTACCCATCCTTTGTTCTCTTTTGTCTTGTAATCCTGTCATAGAATTTAGTCAAGTTAAGCATGATTTATCCTCTCTGAAGCCATGTTATGCATCTGTTATAAAATTTATTCTCCCCAAATGTTCTACAATCCTTTTTTTCTGATGACTTCTTCTAGTCTTGCATGGAATGCATGTTCATGACACTGGTCTATAGTACTTCATATCTGTTCCCTCTCTAGAATATTGGAACAATATTTGCCTTTTTCCAGATTTCTTGAAAAAAAAATAAGGTGTAATGTTGAACATTATAATTATAGTTAATGGGTAATTCAAGATCCCTGCAGCTTCCTTCAGTACCAACAGTGATATTTAGTCTGGTTCTACTGCTTATGTTACGTCCAGATCCTACAGGTATCTTTTTAACCTACTCTATATTAACTTTAATTCTGTCTGGTGTTGTTTCTGGTTGCTTGTTGTCACCCCTACATGGATACCAATCTGGTTTTGGTTTGAAACCTCCTGGAACTTCTTGTTGAGCTGGACTATGCGTTGGTTCAGGGTCTTGAAGTGGGTAGAATACTTAGGTGTTTAACACAACTATATTCTACCCACTTCAAGACCCCGAACTAATATTATATATATATTTTTATTTATTTATTTTAGAATATTTTAAAATATTTTATACTGTATAGTGATACATTTTTCTTGAAAGTGAGTCCTGAGCAAGATATATACAAAACTGTTTTTGGCTGCTATTTTTTGAAGATGGTCGTCAAATCTAGGGCGGTAGAGGGGTGCAAAATTGAAGTGTTATTTAGTACCCTATTATGAAGACGATAGAACTTATTGCAGCTTTCCATGATTTTTTCCTTATTTGGCATTTTTTCCTCCTGTCGACTGGACTAGATGATATGATGTGGTGCTTGAATGTGATTCTGTAAAAATAATTAGCATATTGTGTGGAACATTATATTGTACAAAAGCACACTTGCAAATGAGCTTCAAAGTTACTTGCAGCTCCTCGTTATTTGTGACTGGTATCTTTTGCCAGGTTATACCACAGGATTATAGCATGAACAACCACAGTGCAAGTAATGGTGGACCCACTGATATGAGTCGAACAGCTATGCCTCCCCCTGGAACAATTGTTACCACCACCACACATCCACCAGTCAGTACTGCACCGGGTGGCTACCAAGTAAGTCCTATAAATAGATGCATACCTTTTCTTTCACAATTTTAACGGGAATGTGTTTGCTTGTCTTGCTTGAATTAACTTAAAAGGTAAGACTATGCATAATTATCTCGGTGATTTTGAGGTTCAGCAAAGAGACTACTTGGCATTAGTACTAGGCACCATTACAATATAATGAAAATACTTGACTATAATAATAATAGGAAGTTGTGTGAGGATTAGTTTCTTCCATTAAGAGTTATGGTTTACTGCATCATCTTGGCTCCCTGAAGCTGTCACTGAGTAAGCTTTCATTACTAAGTAACATCAGTCATAGGCATCCTTTTGGCCTATGATTGGCTTCCTCAAAGAGGCACAGGGGGCAGGGGGATTGCTATGATCGCCCTCACTGGGAAAGCACCTAGAAAGTAGACGAGACAACTGCATGGTTCATAAAAATGAAGCACCGAAACAGCCAACAGGCACCGCAAAACAATCACTCAAAATAAAATGGCTCACTTTAAACTGGGTAAGAAACAAGTCCCCTTTCCCCTTACGCTGCTGAGCTGCCAGCAGGTGGCATCTCAGAGCTTCTTGCTTCAAGGACAGTGATCACTTCAGTCCTGTTATTGATGGAAGGCATTCCACATCTAACCCACCCTAGTTGCCTTGTCATAGCAAGTCCCAATTCTCCAAGATGAGCAAGTGCTGGCTATCCTTTGAACTCTGTCTTGTGGAGGAAATTTCAGTCAGGTCAGGGTTTAGCTGTGAATGTAGCTCGGCTGACTGGGGATTGTCCCATCCATTTCAACAGCAGAGACAGTCAAGTTGTCCTTTCCTGCCAGGAATGCAGAACCTTTGCCTTCAAAACAATTAGCTGATCCTGCTCTGTTTTAAGATTAAGAGGCCCTGATACATGTACTGTACTTGTATTTCTTTTCTGTAATGTACAGTGCAGAACTCTCTAGTTTTTAATGAGTATGTAGTACTGTACTGCACTCAAAATACACTAGTTAATTTTACAGTACCAGTACAGTTCCATCCTTCCCTGATAAAGGCAAGTTCTGTGCACATGAATTCAAAGATATGCAGATTTATTTTCCACACCCAAATTATGAATGCATGGAGGCAAGTACAGTACTGTATTCACCTTTCCACGTCTTTATTATTTTTGCTATATCAAAAGGTGTGGATTAATTGTTATTGCATACTTGAGATTTATGGATTTGAGAGACTAACATTAAATTACATTTTTGTACAAATACAGTATTCATACGTAGGTCACAAACTGCAGGAATGTGAATGTGTCAAGATACTATACTAGAATGGTTGGCTGCAAGTACGTGTCTAAATATGGCTTTAGGGAAATAATGGGATAAATTCTTTCCTGTGAATAGGTCTTTACTTTCACTGCAGACCATATAGTGGTGTCATGTATTTCCTTTCTTTCTTGCTTTAAATTTATATATGTACAGTATTTAAAGACTTAATCCTTGAAACCCAGTGGTAGCCTATTCACACACTTGTATACAATATACTAACTAAATGTTTTCAGTGTTTCTTCATGTGCCTATATAATTGATGTATGTGAAAATAAACGTACGAGATTATCTCCTCAAAGCTAGCTGGGTTTTAAAAGTGAGCAAGGTGTCAAAGATTCACTTCATACAGATGAACTAAAGTTACATAATCTTAAATTATTACAAATATTATTTTATGATGAATTTAAAATAAATATAATTTTACGGTACTTTTAAGTTGTATTCCATTTTCAATAATTCCTTTTACAGCCCAACTTGATGAATCTGGGTGTGGAAACATCATCTGCACCAGTGTCCTCTATGGCAGCTATGGGTGCAACTTCAACACTTCACAATTCTCTAGCTACTTATATGACTCAGCAGGTACAACCTAACTTGTTGTTTGGCTTAGGACAACAACAGCAACCACCACCTGCACAACAACAGCCCCTTAATTTACAAACCTCTCATCAAGGTCAGCCAACTATGCAAGCACCCCCTCACCAAGCTCCAGGAGCTGCAGCCCCACCGAGTGCTGCACCTTCGTTGCCACTTAATTTACACAATCCCTATTATGTCTCGCTGGGACCAATGTTGCCTCTTCCAATGTCTACGCCGCAACATAACCACCAACAACAGTTCCAGCAGAATATGTTGCAACAGCAACAGGGGATTCCAGGGGGGTTTAACCAACACACTATGTACCAGTGAGGCAAGGCGGCCCCCAGCCCCACCCACTACCCGTCCCCTGTGCCAGCACAACACCGAAACCAATATTGTCCATACACACGAATGCCAGCTATATCTGGCTCCTATCAGTATACCTGGTCTGTGGCATCTCCCGTGGCACCAAATAACTCGTTGGCTACAACACGACAAGTAGACTTTCCTTCTTCGTTAGCTTCACAACCACAGCACTGCTACCCAGCTAATTCTTTACCACAGCTGTCTTCACAAAACTTTCCACATGTGACAACTTCTCTTCCACCTACCACTTCTAATCATGCAT
This sequence comes from Procambarus clarkii, assembly GCF_040958095.1. Classification (NCBI taxonomy): domain Eukaryota; kingdom Metazoa; phylum Arthropoda; class Malacostraca; order Decapoda; family Cambaridae; genus Procambarus; species Procambarus clarkii. The sequence goes on from NC_091169.1 coordinate 24,941,155, forward strand.
GTAATGCTTTATCACAACCATTATACCAAAATCAATGCACAAATTCTTCCCTTTCTTCAGATACATCAGACCATCAAAGGGTTTCCCCTGTTCAGACTACTTCAGTGATGTCACAAAGCCCACTTTCCACATCATCTCAACCTACCTCACATAATGTTACAACATCTAACCCGACTTCCACGTCACAACAGATCATTACTACCAGTTCCTCGTCAGGTACATTACAAAGTCATTATGCACCAAAAGCAGTGCAACATGTCCTTATGGTCAACCCTCCCCATAATGCTTTACCGAATAGCTATTCACCCAGTGTTCATGTTTCCCCAACACAATTGATATTAGATAAAAACAACTCGGGACTATCTGGTAGCCAGCAGCTAACAAACCAGAAAGGTGGAGCCACAGCCCAACAGACTTATATGCCAATGTAGTTAAAATTTATATTTATCAAAGTTTTATCTTCAGGCACTTGTTAGTATACAATATTGTAAGATAGTGATATATAAAGTAGTTGCAGTTTATCAATTGCAACTGTTTTCTGTGTATGTGTGTGTGATGTGTCTGGTACAGATAAGGTAAGTGGCCATGCACATGAATACAAATAAAAATTATCTTAGGGACTACGGGGCCGAGCTGATGGAATCTCTCGTTGGCTTATTGCAGATTTGGCATTAGATGCAAATAAGCAAGTGGGAGTGGCAAATGCCATCACAAAACTCCTAAACACTGGTTCGTCCTCTGTAATTATATTATTAAAATAGGACATTACGAAACACTGTAAGCCTTATTGGGCTGAATTTTATACTTTTTCATCTCATAAACAGACTCGTAAACAGACTGTACAAAAACTAAGATAATTTTTTTCTTATGGTTATCTGGATCTTCCTTTCCAACCAGTACACCAATTTTGAACAGATAAGTTGTATTTGTTCATTATTCAAAGTGGCCAATTCAAGAAACTTGTGAATACTGTACATTTATTTTTCTTCCATACTTTAGCAGTGAAAATATTTGTTTAGTTAAAACCAAAAAGTTTGCATGGGCTTCCTCAGAACGGGACCTTTGAAAGTCTACTTATTATTCTTGTAACAAGACTAGAGTGCAGTGTTCAAGGTGAACTTCTGCTTTGGAAACTGATACCACTTGTCCAAATGTCTGTGATGAATCCCATTACTTCCTTCCTCTCTACATGTGTAGCCTCTTGGGCTGGAAGTCTTTGTTTGAAAATTGAATTCCATAAATGTGATTATATCATGCTATGCAGAATCTTTATTGTTTGAGTCTCTCTCTTTTTAAATTGTTTACAATCCCTTGGTGATTTTGAAGCTGGTTCATGAACCTTATGCTTCAGATGTTTTATACAAGTTGTTGTGCTTTAATCATAGTTCACTTGCATCAACTATGGTAAAAATACAGTGTTAAGTGTTGGGGTTGCAATGTTTTGCGAGATTTTTTTTTATTTGCATCATTCTGTGTTGTGTGTAAATATTTGGTTTCTTTGTGTGCTCAAGACTGATAAGAGCTAAATGTTGTTTTGAGCAATGTCTTTTAAATTGCTGTTCCTCAGAATTAAGTTATGTGCATAGAAGTATATTTTTGCCATATTTATACAAATGATAAATCTGAAGCACACATTTTGAAGAACCATGCGGCGGTTAGTTTAAAATAAAATATACCTGTATATGTAAAGGCTGGATCAACAGTTGCCCTTTATTCTAGTACCGGAATTCCTCATCAGTAGATATATATTACTGTACTTCATATTTATGCATTTAATTATCTTCCAAATTGTCATCAGATCATTCATATTGTAGTATTTAAACAATTTTGAGTCACTAGTTCAGGCTTCCCTGAACCCAGGTGCATGGGCTTTGACCTACAAACTTGTGGATCATATGATACATCCAGTAGTTCTGAAGTTACATCCAGTAGTACTCAAGGACTCGGCAGTATTGTCAGCCAGTATCGCAGAGAAAATTTCAAAATGTTTACATATGTTTTATGTATGTATGCAAGCTAATTGAAGGAAAATAGCTGAATGAATATGGGCCCCAGTGTGTACTCTACAATCAATAGAGGTTATAACAGATCTGAGCATATAAATTACCTTCATGAAATATCCCAGGCTCGACACATTACTGTACTTGAACAAATGTGTTATGTTCATCTAATTTTGTTTTACCCTGGACTAGGCAAAGGATTACATTGGGAAGGGCCATGAAGCAGCAAGAAATAAATATCATTAAGTAACTTTGTCAGAAAAAACATTCGAGATTGAAGTGCAATTGTTTGCTTCGGTTTTTTAAATAAAACAAATGGTACACTGATATTCATTTTAATATTTCATATGAAAAAGATGCATATCACATTTATATTCCTCATACAATATTTTTTGTATGGTATTGTATACAGTACTATTAATCTATGTAAATATCATTTAAGCATTCACAATAAATTAAATTTCATATATTTTAAAAATAATGGCAGCTTTGATTCAATTCCATGCTCAGAATGGAAAGGTTTTTGCCAAGTCTTGAGATAAGTGTTATAATGGATTTTTACAGTCATCATAACATATGATGGATTTGTTTTATTACATTATTGTTTTATTTTATATTATTTCACGGAGCTGCATATTTTGTGGTACAGTACTTTGATTCTGTATGTGATAGTGGACTTGCATAAAGAAATTGCTCTCAGGTTCTATGTGTCGTATAGAAAAATTAATCAAATCCTATTCTACAGTATTGTAAATAGTACTAATAGTTTAGGTACAAAGGGATACTCCAGATAGGTATGGACGCAGAGGTTTATTTAACACTTATAAAAGTTGGACTCGTGTCTTATGATTTTAGTTTTCCGAAGAATAGGAAAGCGAAACACTTTCAGATAAAATTGATGTGTTGCTTGTCATGAGTGCTATGTGGTGGTTTATATTTTTGTATTGATTGTATGTACAATGCTTACAAGTTTGTGCTGGCAGCTGCAAGTGTCTTGTGGCTGATCATACCAATAGTAATCTCAAGCAGATTTTGTGATAGCTCTTTAGAACATATGCCTGGCCCCTGGCTTCTAATGCATCTTTAATGAGTTGATAGTGATGCTAGATGGACATGCTGTATATCGTTCTCGTACACCGTCACAGTACAGATTTTTAGCAATAATTGTGGAAATTGTAAATTTTTGTGTAGCTTCCCATCTATATCCAGCATTTTAACGAGGGGGGGGTTGTTGTTAAATATTTTCTGATTTTTTTTTTTTTGTTCACATGAAAGTAGTCACATCTCAATGGGTTTGAGGTGAATTACTATAGTATTAAAGGAGAGTTCAAGTATGGTGTGTTTTTCCTAATTTAGGCAGGTACGGGAACGGTGTCTAATGTCAGAAGTGTCAAAACCTCAAGGCTGCAGTTATTTATATTTAGGATTGGTGACAGATGTGCCAATAAATGCTGCACATGTATAATGAACTAAATTAAAAATTATAAATTCTTAACATTTAAAATGTCATAAATTAGGCATTAAATAAGTAACTTTAGATTTTGGCCATAATAACTATTTTTAGTAAAATCTGTTTTGTATACTTATTGGGCTTTGATAAAATTTCAGCAGTGCAAGTTCTATATTAGAGAACAATATTGTTGGGATGTATCAGTGTTTTTTCATATTATTCTTATAGTACAGTACTGTACTGTATTCTACTTATATTAAGCAAAAGTATTATCTGACATGACAACAACAGCCATTAAATTAAATATTTTAAATAGACATAAAAATTCCAATTGTTACATTTATACTGTAATTTTTTCACTAATAACTGGTGATACAGGTACTGCATATTTATTTAATTGTGTTAATTTAACACAAATTACTTGCTGTATGTAATCTGACATAATTTAATGTAGACGAGTCTGCAGTGAATAACACTTGAAATGTTACTACTTGTAGCAACAAATGAAGTGTTCTTATCATTAAACTTCATTTGCATGCTGCTGTCATCAAATATATAGTAAAACCTCCAGTTATATGTGGAGTTATGTTTCTAGGTCCTTCATGCATTATTACTTTCACGTACTGTATTTTTGTTAATTGGACACTGCTATGTAGTTATACTGACTTAGTGCTTTCAGTTGATAATTACTTTAGACTGGTTAATAGTAAGTAATGGGTACGAGTTCTCGGCATTGAAAGTTAATAAAAAACATTAAAGTAAAATGCATAACGATAATTGTGTAAGTGTAATGCTTTACTCTTTTCTCATTTACAGAAAGAACTATAACAGCCTCGATTAAGGCCACAATGTGTGTGATAACACATTGTTCATGGTGATAATGTTACTGTGTTGGAAAGACATTGATTAATATTTCAGGGTACTAATTGAATCACTAGCAGGTAAACAGCTATTGAGAAGGGCAGACTGCTGCGATGGGCATTATCTTCTATACTTCGCAGGGATCCTTCAGTGTCCCTATTCACGCTTGTATCCCATTTTAATCAGTACACGCGTTCTGAACCTGGCATGCACTGTTTCTCAATCTTTTACTACAAGACCGGTAAGTTTACAAAAGTCTTTCTCTGTGAGTGTTCGTAAAGTTTTGCCATGTATTGTGCCAACATTGCATCCATGGAAAATCTTGATTGTTATGTTTTGCCAAGCTCTGACCTGCGTAGTGAAAAGGTTTTATCCTTTCCTTGCCACCCCCTCACATTCCTGATAGTATTTCAGTTTTTTTTTTTTTTTTTTAGATAATCAAAATTTGTGTGTAATTCTACTAGGAAAATCTAGGCAGACCAGCTTGAGTGTGTTTAGGTTAGGTTTGCTTGATATAGCTCTCCTTTACTTCTTGCTCATCTGTGTTGTGTATCTATCATTTGCATCCTCTTCTGATAGGTCATCAGTGAGGAGGTACAGTAACTCAATTATCAAATATTGTAGAATTGCTCAATTTGTGATCTCCTAGACATGCAAACTCTGCCTGAGAATTACTTAACACCAACCCTATGACGGTGCTTTGGCATAGATACGAGCCTGGGGAAATGCTGGCCCCAAGCCGGGCTCGGGTAGTAGAAGAACTCCCGAAACCCTCTCCAGGTATGCTAGGACACTGCTACTATTGAAAATTTGCTAGGAGTAACTCATTGGAGGATTATAGGAACCTTGCAATAGCCATAAGCTTCCTGTCACTATTATGGCCAACACACAAAAGTACTGCAAATAAAGAACAAATTTCAAATTACAGTAATATTTAAAATGCTTGATTACTTAATGCATGGTTTACCTGCTAAAGAACTCTTGCCCTATTGTATGTTCTTGTATTAAATTGATAAAGACTTGTGTGTGATAACCAGGCAAAGACTGCAGGCTCCCACAGTTCTGAACGTTGGGTGTCAAATATGACACTCGGAAGATGGTGCAGTGTAGCTTGTGAAATGTGGAGGAGAGGTATCTTCATGCACTACATTATTAAATGAAGTGATGTATATGTTGTGAATAAATACATTTATATTATTACCAGGTATTTACATTCCTAGAATGTAAAAAAAAAAAAATCTTTCCGATTACAGTTCTCATTTTTCAAATGCGTCAAAGTTTTTATAACATTAATTAAAGTGACTGCACTAGTCCATGGATATTTAATGGTTGATTGGATCCTATCTCCTGCACTATTCATTCAAAACATTTGCTTAATTTCCTGGTTTCCAATTTTTCAGAAATACTGTATAGTGTATATATTTGCCTTTGGTACTGTTCTGTAGATCAAAATTAGTTTAAAGTTAATTTTACCCATATAATAAAATGCACAAAATTTGTGTGAATTGACTGTCCAAGAAAGAGGACTATGACAGAAGCAGAGACTTTAAATGTTACTTTCTCTTAATTCTCAATGTTGAACCACAATATTGTTAATGAGAATGTTTCAGTTACATGGCCTCCAGAACATTGCACCCCTTGCAGAATTTAAGAACTTTACTTCTAACTTCTAAATTTTTCTTAGTATGTATCTGACCTTAATTATTTGAATGGATTTCTTGCTCTTTAAATTCTAGTTTTGTAGAGCATATAAAAGGAAGTTTCAGTACTTTTATTTGCCAAATCAAAATTCATAATTATATAGGTAAATCATGGAGCATTGAAGCTGCATCTTCCATGCTTAAATAAGATAAAACTGACTATTACTCTCTCTCTTTAAAGTGATATTCCATTAGCCATCCCACTTTAATGTGAGGGGGAAATGGCTTATTAGATTTACTGTATAGAAATAGGTTACTTTGAGGATCAAATTGGTCACAAGTTCAATTAACATGTATATTTTTGGGTTGAGGTTCACTAATTATCTCATTCACCAGCTTATAATTCACTCCATTAACAAAGCAACAAGCAGTTAATGAAATAAATTTATCCTATATGATAAATGTTCCTGTAGAGATGGGTTATTATTGAACTCTCTTTACCTTGAGGTACAGTATACAGCTACCATTAGTGACTCGCAGTATAGCCATAAGGTAGGATTACAGTGTATTCCAAACAAATGGTGCAGCTCATTTCAAAGTCATTTTTTTTTATTAAACTAGTGATGATACTCTTTTTAAGTATTTTTTTCAATTTTTTTTCTTTGAAGATATGTTTTAAAGTTCTGTGCAAATTTCCCATTAAAGGTTTTCTTGGTTGTGATGATGATGTACTATTTTCTAGATATCCAATGGGAAGAACCATACATTTGTTCTTACAGATTCCTTTAATATTTTATGTAAATTAAAAGTGAATAGATATTTTTGTATAAAAGTGGATGATGTTAACTGTATTTTACTTTTATTTGTGTTATACACCATATTATTCATTCTTACTCTTTATGTTGTGTTGTGTAAGTATGCACATGACTTTTGAGCAATGGGACAATGAGTCTAGCAGGTAAATATGATAAAGAAATAAACATTACTGTAATGGAACTTTACATGGGGGTGTGCTAGAGTTATGAGGGTGCTTTTCAAACCTATTTTAATACTGCCAGCCTTTTTACTCTAAATTCAATTCATTTTCCTACTTAATACTCCTTAAAACCACAAAAACTACTTTAATCAGCAATGTAAATAACGGATGACTTTTTGTGGATTATTGCATAATTAGTGGTTTGCTGTATGAGATAGTATTTTGAGCATGCCTCTTGACTAGACGTACTCCCAGAATAAATCCAGTTTAAATTTTTATGCTTTACATTTTGTACTTGTATATAAATATACATATATAAATATATATATTTTATTATATTGTACTTTACAAAGTATTTGATAGTAATTCTTCCCAGTGCTTATTAAACCAATACCTCATGCCATATTTGATGAGCCAGTCAGCGGGGCATTACTGTAAAATGATGGTTGTTTTAAGACTATATCAGGATGTTGGCTGAATTCAGTTCATTCCTGGGTTAAGAAAATCGAGTAGTGCATTTGGATTTCGTGTGTGTATTGTACTAATACTTATTATAGGACATTGCTGAAGATTGGAGAGAGCAGCATTGTCAATGTGAACAATACAGTGAAATATTAAATTTTACAAATGTTTTTTTAAATACTGATTTAAATATATCATTTTTCAAACTTGAGCAGGATGGGTGTACTTGGAGTATGGAGTTTCAGAATTCAACTAGATTGAGAGATGTATGTGCATGTTATTGTAGCAGAGTCTGGAAAATAGTAGTATAAATTTTGCTTTTACTCCATATGATCTCAGGATAATTGAACTTCAATTTTGGCAGTGTTGTAGGATTAAGACATCCACGATCTTTGTACCAAATGGTTACTTGTGCAAGTTTCATTAGACTCTGATGCCTGTTTACTTTCCTTTGTTAATCTTTTTTTTTTTTTAGTTTTACAGTATTTGTATACTTAATTTGGTTGCTTCATTTGGTAGCTCAGTATTTATGAAAACCCTCAACATACTCATGGATAAATTTCAAGCGAGACTTAATTTCAAACATACCTGTTGTATGTCATTTATAATCTGTAAATGCTTTGACTCTGCTAATACAATAACAATACATATATCAAATATACAGTACTGTATATAGTTGCTTAACAAACAAAATCTACCTTTGTCACTGTATGATAACAGATCTTCAGGTATGTGATATTGTTACATGCCTGCCAATTATTGGCATTCTTACATGAATAAATAACCTTGCAGATACAGGTTTATGCGTGATAAGTAATTTATGAAGACAAGCCATGTCTTTTGTTTGATGTAAATTTATTTAAATTTGACTTTTCTCATTTCATTAAAACAGGTGTATGCAGTTAGTGTTTATGGTAATCTTTGATCTTAATGTCTAAATTGGCTATAATATTGGTAGAATAATTAATCTAAAGTATTCCTTGACAAATAAGTTTTATTTTATTAGTTACTCTTAACATACAAGCTACTGTATTTACAATATAAAACATGCTAAGGGACCCTACCTCAATTTATTTTATATTTGTGTATATATATATATATATATATATATATATATATATATACACCCACACAGTATAATAAATTATACAAATCCTGTCTACATTAATAAATTTTTTGGGAGTGAAAAGGAGCAAAGGAGTTTTTGTTTTCAAAGATGGGGCGTATTACTAGGGAGGTTCCAGTGGGTATGATGTGGCTCTTCCCTTTTAAAAGCGTGCGCTGCTGTGCCACTCCCCCCTCCCCCCCACATACACCCAGTCTCCCTCCTTCGGAGAATGGGTGCATGTGCACCTTTACCCACCCTTTCTTTCACGTGCTGATGCAATATGCAGTGCCATCAGAGGGATTGCAATTTGCCCTAACCTTTTTCATTTTGCCATCTTCCTTCTATCTTGTTAGTATGGTTAGCTATAACTATTACTGTTTGGATTCTTTTATCTATGATTATTAGTTTTCCTAATAAATTCTACCTATTTTTGTTTAACTCATTTACGTATGTGCCTGTTAAAAACGCTTCATTCATCATACAGTAAATACTGGTACACTACATTTAAATATTTCATATGACTTCCTGATAATTTACACCTGCAATGTTCACTTACTTCACCTACAACATTTACACTGCTACCTGTTAGAAATCAAGTAATGCTTCCTCATTTTCTTTTCATGTGTGTAGTTAATGAACACTAAAATTTCACTGTTCAATATTATATTTTGTGCTGTATTTTCATTATATTTAATGTTGCATTGTTGATTGTTCACATATAATTTACACACATTTACATTATATTACACTTTATTTATTTTATAAATAAAGTTGTACATTCTCCAACTCGTTTCACTGCAACCCCCAAGATGAAAAATATAAGCAACATGATACCAGAGAGCTGTCACCTTTCTTCTCCAGCACCTCAGATGCTGGAAGAGGAAGCTGGCGGGTCTAGTCTCTCTTGTTGTTTCAATTAGCTTAGAACCCAGATCCTTCAAAAAACTAGTGGCACTTTTACCCCAGGCACCAAATGTCTCCAAGGTAATGGGGACAAAATTTTAGTGGTGATCCAAATCTTTGTAATTTAGGGGACATAGCTGCTTCCCTGTGGGTGGCAGTACCACCCGGCTGTAAAATACTGAAATCAACGTAGGTGTTAGGCAGGGTTGAAACTCACGTGTAGTCCCACATTCTTAATTTTTTCAGGGGTTCACTGTGATCCCATCTAGGTGACCAACAGGCTTGAATTAAGTGGCTTTAGGTGATGGGGTATTTTCTGCTGGTAAGGCACCGCTTGGTAATGTCATTGACTTCACTGTTTCTTGCATGTCATCCTCCTGGGCTTTGGCAGAGCAGACCATGCTGGCAGTACCCGTTGACCACTGCCTTGCCACAAACACACACACATTCAATGTGGATTGAGGCAGCGAGGTGGAGAGCCACAGTAATTTGGAGGGTTTGTAATATGAAAACCCGTTTGCCAGTTGCTGACATTTGGGTTTCTAACAGGAAGTCATGAGCTGCTGTGGATATATGTGGCTCTAAGGGAAGCAGTGTCATGTGGTGTTGCTGCTGCTCCTAATAATGGTGCAATGGCTTGGTGTACAATGGAACCATCCCAGCTGGAGTGCTTGTGGGCTTTAGATGGTGGTGGTTGGACTGCTGGACCTATGAGAGACCCATTTGGAGGTGCTTTGTCTAAAACTGAGATCATGTACCCCTGCCTGTTGATCTAGGTAATCCAGTAGGATTTCCTTCACCAGGCTGTCAGATGTCACTGAAAAGGACAAAAACACTGATACAGCAATTTGTGTTGCTGTGTGAATGCTGAGTCCCCCCCCCCCCCCCGGAGGGGCCTCGGTGTTCACACAGTCACCTTTCCTACTTATAGTACAAACAAGCCTCCCTTCTCAAATCATTGAGAGAAAGGTTAAGCGGTTTTCTAACAATGATTACAGTAAGCTGTTGTACTACTCTAGCTTAAGAGCTACTGAAAGATGGTGAACATCTAAGATATATGTATTTGTCGTGCTATTTGTGCAGAACCATCCACCTTCACATATTAAGCATAGCTTGGAGTATCCAATCAGGCAAAACATTTTCTTGCTGTAACATCCTGAAAAATTATTTGCAGTGTCATGATAGTGTACAGTAATTCAAATGTTGATATAGTAAGTAAAATTTTATCGATATTAAATACATAAATACAGTATGCCAAAATAAGGTTTGTAATTAAGTTAGAGAAATACACTAATATAAAAGTCAAACCACACCATTGAAATAAAATGCAATATAAAAGATTAAGGAGTAATCATGTCAAAAGACCTTAATTTTAAAAACACAACAAAGTTACTATCACAACTGCAAGAAAAATGACAGGTTGGATGACAAGAACCTTCCACTGCCACACCAATGACACTTTTTTACAACATTAGTGCTCTCTTAAAGTTGAATATTGTTGCACACTAATAGCCCCATTCAAAGCTGGAGAAATTGCTGACACTGAGAGCTTGCAAATCTCGCACCACTAGAATCCACTCAATAAAACTTCTAAATTATTGGGACTGCCTAAAAAGTTAAATCTGCATTCCCTAGAGTGCAAACAGGCGAGATTAACAATTTACACTCCACATAGCCAGAAACAGTACACTATTGTCTCTACCACTGTTGTTAACCCATAACCTTAATCATTGGCATCACACTCCTACCAGTCTCTTACATTTTCCAAGTTAATATCCTCACCACCCTCTTTGAGCACCTTGTAGATTTCTACATTGGACCTCTCATAGTCAATGGCTTCACCTATACCCATGTTGGATAGTATAAGACACTTCTTCCAGGCACTTTTTAATGTTACTGTTATCTCATTAAAACTTTAACCCAGTTAAAAGTTTTCTTGGCTGAACATCATCATGGGATTTTCAAGGGTATTCTGCCATTGGCCATAGACTGGCTTTTCTCGTTAGTAGGATCAGTTATCATAATTAACTTGTGCAATTATATATTTTTATTTTTTATATAATTCTTTATTTACCTCCTTCAGCCTGACTAATGCTAGTGGTAGACATCTTTTATATTCAATGACAGTTCAATTAACTTCAGTATTAGAAAAAAAGGTTAACAATAAGAAAAAAGAAACATGGGGCATTGCAGGAGGGCATGCATAATGTATCCATACAATAAGTATTGTACTGTATTCCTGAAAAATATACACTATTAAATTTAAACAATTTTATATAATTTTTTTTAGATGGGTGTAATATTTTTATTTATAATACTGTATTTAGATTTATTTTGTAGAATAAATAAAAATGTCTGGTGCCATTATTGTTGCATTATTTTTGTAACAGGAGAAGGAGCTTCCAGTCTAACTTGAATTCTGTATAAATTGGCTTTGTTTGAATGAGAGTATACAGCATGTGGGTATACCAAGTATGTATCCAAAATTGCACTGCTAGGCTTAATAAGCATGGACTCTTGAAAAAAAAATGTTAATTTTAAAATTAGTTTGCCTTTAGTTAACATTGTTGACTACATGAATTTCTAACTTGGCTATCACATGCAAAACTACAGTACACCGAAATTAGATTTAGTTCAAATTTAAACAAAATTGTGTCTTAGTCAATAAATTTAACACACCTATTAATTTACCAGTTAAATAACTACACTTTTTTTGTAGGAAATGGATGGTAATTCTAGCTATATTGTGCAGCAAGAATACTAGACTTGCTAGTATTCTTGCATACTAGACAGTATAAAGAATACTAGACAGTAGTGTGGTTCTGGCTAGTATGTATGACAAACATATACATAAATAATGGAAGGAAAATAATGGAAATTAAACACCAGTCCATTGAACTGGTGTTCAATGGACATAAGGTTTCACTGGAACACCACCAAGGTATCTGGTAGCAATCCAATCTACTGTATATAATGCCTAATATAAGTATTTCAAAAGGTAACTTTTGTATATTATTTTGTTGTAGGCCTACTGAATACAGTACTGTACCTGTATTTATTTGTGATAATTATTCTACTATAAAATGCATTCAAGCTCAAGTTATTGAGTGGCCAAAATGGATGTAATTTCATAATTAAAGTTTAATCCCCAAAGTCGATATCTATGTTGGGTTTGGTGCTCAGATCTGCTCCTCTCCCATATATTTATTCACATGTGGTAAATAAGGGGGCATTATTTCCAGTTTAATTACATTAAAAATTAATCATAAATTAGAATTACTGTACTAATAATTGTTTCTGGCACAAAAGCAGCAGGCATATATATGCACTCTTGTTTTTGTCGGAATGTGTTTTAAGTGTTCAAGCTGAATAAATATAACCTGGCTCTAGCATGTTGGTGTACAAAGGATGCAACATTAAAATGTTGCATTGCTAAATTTTATAAATTACCATTGCTAGCTCATGCAACATTGCCAGCCTCAGCTTGTATGGTGACTGTACCTGTACATATATAATATTCCCAGTCAAATATATTTACTGTATTAGATAGTCGGAACTAACATTTCAAATTATATTTAGCTTCCTAAATTATAGGAATAATAAAGGGGTTGGTTGGTTTCCCATTACTAATGAGTGAATTTCATGTAAAAAAATTAAATAAATCACATGACAGTTATGTATATATAGGCCCATACTATTTCTCTTATTAACTCATGATTTGTAAATGAGTTCTTTTAACATGGAAGTGTATAATATGCTGTTTTGGTGTTTAATATAAAAATGAGAAATTAAGTTTAGGACAGGAGTATGTATGCCATAAATATTTGTTTATAATTTCGTAATAAAATATCAGAGCATAAAAGTTTTTTATTTTCAGTTTTAATACTTTTACAATAACGCACTGCAATATTCTAGCAATGTAAACCCGAACTGTATAAGCATCTTTATTTTTAAAGCGTATTTGAAAATGCTACATGGGTGAATAACGTTTGAGCCACGAGACATTACAAACTCAAACGTTGCATTGTCGATCGTCAGAGGGAACACGTGGTTGTGTTTATATCCCAAGTAACATATGTCCTTTTTGGTTTAAGAGAGAGTGCGAGCGGGGTTTGAGGGAAGCAGGGAAACACCAGTATTGACCTACAGCCCCTAACAAAGGACTTTCTAGAACGCAGCTCTCCAACCAATCACGCTTCATGCCTTTACTGACGTCACAAGTTGGGCGGACCTTCTGTATTGTTCGATGACGCTCAAACGACTTGACCAGCGTGCTCCAAGTGGCAAACGACCATTTGTGTGGAGCAAACGTTAATTTTTGTTATATTTTTACACAATTAACAATGTAATAGTAATGGGAATAATAATGGCTTGGAATACTTTATTTAATTTTTTAGTAATATATATGGTTGGCGAGTTGAGTGTTCGGACGCTAAGCAGGTGTTTGTAAATATCAACATGGCTTCCAGCTTCTACCATTCTATGGTACCTCAGCCTACTTTTGTACCTCCTGCTCAGAATGCTGTAATACAAGACCTACCAAAGGAAAAGAAAAAGAGAACAAGGAACCCAGAAAACTGGAAAAAGGAAAAGAGGAAACGTGCAATATTATCCGGACAGGCGTACGTGAACACTAAGGGGGAGTTGGTGGGGCCTCGCGCTATAGGCCCAGACTGTAACTGTAAAAATAAGTGTTTTATCGCAGTGTCCGACGAAAATCGTAGTGCTATATTCAATGGATATTACTCCCTGAATAGGTAATATACAAGTATTTATTTTCCTTATTTATATTAAGGCATACAATATGATCTCATCTCATGCTACATCATCTGTAGTTTTGTACTTTATTGGAGACCAACTCATCTCAGGAAATGCAGCGCCTTATAAGGTATAATTGGATAATTTGACGAGCCCTTTACTTCATCAAAGGACTTTATAATCTAGGGGCTGCCTATCCCTAAAGATTATAAAACTGGATATAAGACTGTGGGTCTCTGCATTATTTACAGGCTAACAAAAATTATCACAACATTTTCTTTGTCAATTACTAGTGTCTTCATACAAATTTTGAAACTTGTATTGAAGTAGTGTAGTGCTCTATAGACCTATTTCTAATAAATTTGGGTTATTCCATACTCAAGAGAGTTCAACGAAGTTTAATACATTGTCTTGGGCGACAGGCAGCCAGTTTATACGTACATGTTAGGCTTATATTGAGGTCCCCCTCCCACAAGGTCGAATTATTGACCCTTCCCAGGATGCAACCACACAACAAGACTACTAATTCTGGGCATCTATTTACTGCTAGGTGGACAGGGGCATTTGGTGATAGGAAATGTTCCAAACCATTTCTGTCGCTGTCCAGAATTCAAACCCGAAACTCTCCCTTGCGAGTCGAGAATGAATCTGACTACTACCAGAACCCTCCTGTTAGGTTAGATTTAAACCCTTAGACAGTGGCTAGAGAAAAGATCATACCTGCCTATGCATAAAAAATTTAAAAATTTCAATAAATAATTTTTCATTATAGAATTATTAATTTGCATGGAGAATGTAAGAAAAACACAAATATAAGTAAATATCATTTTGCTAGGTGGAGGCAAGGCTGCATCTGGCACTTATCAATGCCTGTTGGTCTGCCTTGCTGACACTGTTTTATTATCCGATGTTTCACCGATAGTTTTATCACTTATTTTTCTTTATTTATATCCACATAGACCTATTATATCTATATTTGCATCATGTAAAACCCAGACAATAATTTTTAAAATTTTTATATGATAACCGCATTACCCTGTGAATCAACAACTGACGATAACCAGAAAAAGAGTTAATAACTAACCTAACCCAAACCAGTCTAATCAACTCCAATTCAACTTGACCTACTAGGGAAAATTATTTGGAGCACCGAGGAAACTCGAACCAGCGATCAGGGTATGCCCAGCTGCACACCTTACCTATGTATATGTCATAAGTTATGCAACCTGGGATTCCACTGAATCCATGGGAAATTTGGAGGATACCAAGTTATGTGTAAAACTTGGACTGGAGGCCAGTCCAAGTTTTACATGTAACCTCCATACCCTCTGGTATAGGTAGAGTAGTTCACCAACCATATGCTCACGCTTGATATATCACAGTGTGATTTCTGTGTGTATCTGAAGTTGTAGTGTATGATGAACTACTTTACCTATACCAGAGTATATGGAGGTTATATGTAACACCTGGTCTGGCTTCACTAGTACCCTTCAGACTTTCTATAAATTTAGTGGCATTTAGTGGTTGCAGAACTTGTACCATGTCATAGTACAAGGGAAAGGTGTGCAGCTGGGAGTACCCTGATCACTGGTTCAAGTTGTTTCATCGCTCCAAATGATTTTCTCATTGATACTGTATATCATTTTAAGTGTGATTTCTTTGTGTATCAACTTAACCTAAGTTGACTTTACCTATTTTAATGCAACATGTGATATACAGTATATTAATATAATTTAATACTATGCAGTATAGTATGACAAATAAAATTCATTGTTTTAAATCAAATGGTTTTGGCTGGACCTCTTGGGTATTGATCAATCACACATTGACCACCTTAACATATATATACTTCCCCCATCCTAACATCCTTTAACCTGAGCAACCTGAAGGAGGAGAATAAAGAAGTTTGAGAATGCACCAAAGGAAAAACCATTTGCAGTAGGCCTATTGGCCCATACAAGGCAGCTCCTATTTATAACCACCCAATCCCACTCATGCATGTCCAACCCACGTTTGAAACAATCGATGGACTCCACCACCACGTTACGCAGTAATTGGTTCCACAAATCAACGACCCTGCTACCGAACCAGTATTCTTCCACACTCTCTGCTTATCTTCATGTGTTTAATTTCTAGGTAGAATTTACCATCATCTCTGAGGAGCAGGTAATGTTCTTCATCTAATACCTTTAAGCATCCTCTGATTACAAACATGAGGTGGTCTGCCTGGTTCTCCAGTGGCATATTTCTCACTTCTATATCATTTCCTTCAATTTGGATCTCTCACGTTCTCCCCTTTTATGTTTGGTGTGGTCTTCTTTCACAGCCAGCCTTTCCATTTGCCATTGGAGTCCATTTAATCTCTTAGGTTACTGCACTTAGGGTAATTAATTACCTAAGTACAGTTACAGGTTGAAAGCTACACTTGCACTGTCTTGTTTTCACTATATTCTTTGACATGTTTTATTGCTTATGATGGTTTTGGCATATACTACCTTTATAGAAATCTCTATTATAGTCCCCTATGCTGCAGTGGAAAAACCACTTGCCCTGCGCTTCGCGAGCGATTTGGCCTGGGTTTGTATCCTGGTCGGGGAGGATTGACTAGGCACCAGTCCTTAACTATATTCTTCTGTTCACCCAGCAGTGAATGGTACCTCGTTGCCAAGTGATTTGGCTGGTCGTATTCCAGGGAAACTTAAGATTAAGGACCTGCCCGAAATGCTATGCGTGCTCTTGGCTTTACCAGAATGTAAGAACTCTTGTGTATATAAATAAAAAATATTATTTGGAAAATATTATTTACAAAATTGTTTTCAGCATCTTTTTTTTTTTCTAAAAGCTGAAAACTTTCAGTTTTGTTAATTCATGTAACGGTTTTGTACAGGTTGATTATAACATCTTTCTTCTGTCCTCTAGTTTTTGGATATTTAATGCCATCAGTCACACTTCATAGTTCTTGCATTTCAAGTTCAGGAGCCATTTACAGTACTTTAAGAGCATGTCTTTGCAGCTTTTCTGATATTTTCCATATGCTTTTTTGAGATGTTGACACTATTCAACTGGTGCATATTCTAATTTAGGTCTCGCACAAGCCACGAATAATGTTTTATGCACTTTCTGTCTGAATTTAAGTACTGTATTGTCTCTTTAAATTGGTCACAAGTGTAGGCTCCTCATAGCCATGCCCTTGACGTCGTCTTCCAGTGATAGTTTATTATCCAATACCACCTCTAGATCTCTCTTTCTGGCACAAGTTCTTTAGTGTTATTTAACATACAGTAATTTGTAGGATGAATGTGGCCTGGTTTCACACATTCTGCATTGCATTCCATGACATTTATCCACATTGGATTTTCTGTGTCTTGACAGGTTTTGGGTCTGTCCATCATTCAAGGACCTCAACCTTAAGAAGTTGTTCCAACACACCTTGGCTATAAGTAACCAGGTTAGTAAGCTTCATGCTATCCTTCGGAATTTTGGCTTCAATACACTTGGTCGGGAAGATGTATCTCTGCATCTTCCTCCTATTCCTAATTTCTTGACTAAAAATGAGATTTCTTCATTCAGACAGCATCAAGGCTTACTTTGAACCTGGTTTATCTGTCTTTGGGTACATTAGATACCCAACTCACATCTGTAAAGAAAAGAAGTGATGTTTTGGCCCATCCTGGACCATTATAAGTTTTGCAAAGAAAGAGTGATTAGAGTTAATAAATAAAATATATTATTTAATTTATATACTGTATATACAAGAAGGTACATTGGGTTTGTGAGGGTACATAGCATGGTGTTTACATTCTTGTAAAGCCACTAGTGTGTGCAGCCTTTCGGGCAGGTCCTTTATGTAACAGATAATTTTAAGTAGATAAATTCTAGCAAAATTTATAAAATGTCAACAGGTACATTACAAGAAAATAAAAAAACGAGAGATATTAGTAGGTATATTAAAGCACATCGATAGCTCTGATTGATAGCATTGACATATAGAAAGAAGGTGAAGGACTAGAAAGAAGAAATAAACTATAAGACCGAGTTAACAACTCAAGCTGTCTCTTATTTCATAATTCTCATACCACTGTTCCCTATACTAAGAAACTGTTTTTTATGAATGAATTATTTGTATGAATTATTTATACTAAGGCCTGTATAGCTCAGCTGCTTTGCAGAATAGTGAAATTGTACCTGCCACAGGCGTATTTTCAGTTTTCAGATCTTTAGACATTTGCCATCGTGAAGGTGGTTTTCTGGGGATGTTTTGTTCTGACAAGTACGACAGTCCAGGTGCACCTTTGCCTCTCGATACCACTTCAAGAATCCATGCTAGCTCTGTCTATATATCACACTTGGAATGCTCTCCTCCTGGTGATTAGTTATTCTTGTTGGAGTTATGAAGTGACTCTTTTGGGGAGGGTCTATCTTCTTTCTACCCTGCATCTTTAGAGATAACCATTCTGCAGCATATATCAGTTAGAATGTGATCAACATTGAGGCTGGGTATGCATAAATGCTGCCATATGGTGTCAGGAGTAGCGACCAATAGGAAACTAGCCGTTTGGTGGTAGCATTACTGTGCATGGATGCTAACTGGGGCTTTAATTAATAGGCTTTGAGAGTAAATGTTGTTTAGTCACTCTGGGCTGGACTGAGCTTCTTTCCAGTGCTTCTCTAGTACCATTTTACCTGACAAGGATGTTTGATAAAAAGTTACCTGCAGCACCAGTGCAGATTATCAATCTACTCTGAATACCAATGGCACATTAAGCAATCTTGCCTTAGAAAGCATTAGATTCTCTTGGTCTGAAAGCAGCTTTTCACATTCAACTAAAACCGGATTTTTCATAATCCGAGATGTGGTAGCCTAGGAACACCTTCCTTGCGAAACATGTCTCGTTTTGTTTGGTAATCTGTACTCATTAAATTTTCATTTAGCATTTATTGTATTTTTATTATAATCTTTCCATAGGTGTATGTTGAAAACCACAAAGTTGCAATCACAGTTAAAATCTATATATTGTAGAATGCCTAATGATTTATAATCTGATTTAAAATACATTTACAGTATAAGTGATGCAAAGTGAGCTTTCCCATTAAAAATATTAATACTGAAAATAAAAAGATTTATGTTATGTATTCTATATATTTTTTTTCAGTTATGATGAGCAGAATGCTTATCTCTATGGGCTCATTCGTCGCCATGACATACAACGTAAGCGCAAACCGGTTTCAGAAAGAAGAACGTGTTCCTATAAGTACTATATTCGTATTAAAGGAAAGGAGATTCAGGTAAGTTTTCCCCTATAAAGGTACAGTATATGAAATACTGTGTTTAGTAAGAGATGATAAATTAAAGCTGAAGTATTGCATCTCAGACATACATTAATCTCCTAATTTAAGCACGTACCTGCAGTAATAAATATTTTTGTTGTGATGGTTATGTCATTCATATAGGTGTTCAAAATATGTGGTAAAGGCTTACAGTTATTACAGAAGCATTTTTATTCACAATTGATTTGTATTTGTGTTCACCATTAAACTGCCAAACTATTTAAAAGTCCTTTGTGGTGCACATGGGGAAAATACACCAAAAATTTAAAGCTCGTAAGGATCAATTGCATACGGTGATTTGCGGATAGGAAGAAAATGTCAGCAGTGTAAGGCTCCATGTTTGTTTGTGTTCACCAATGGTCTTTGAGAATACTGTATTAGTTTTTAATGTGCAAGGCCCTAACATCACAGACACAACTACCACATGTTCTTCATCTTTATTCTTATCAGATGCTTTTTATTTTTCAGGCTAAATCCTTTAATTTATCTCTAGTCTAGATGGGTTTTCACCAGTATCTGTATAATTAGATCTATTACTACAAAATTGACATTGCCTTAGGGATAACAAGGAATCTGCATTGGTTACATGAAACATTAAAATGATGCACTTTTACTGTCGAAGCAATCAATGGTATCATATGGGAAAGATGCAAGGGATCCCAGAAATATATTCATGAAAATTTATGAAAAAGCTATTTTCTTCACAAATTTATCTGAATTTACTGTATCCTTTCTTTATCTTTAATGCTGTCTCCCACCCTGTGCAAGGTGGCCCATGCAGAATCTCCTGTAACAGGTTAGTTGTCACATGCCTTCAGTCTTCTAACAAAAAATGGTTTAGAGCTTTCTCAGATACATGCCAAGGTGGTTAGTGCAAGACCTCATTCACATACTAGTCAGCACCTATTTTCATGATTCTTGTGTAACAAGTTGCAGTCTTCACCAATGTTTCCTAATACTGTACAGTACAGTATATTTGTATTCTCATTTATATTTGCTACTGTGATTATTCATATATAATCAGCTACTTTCACTAGCCTGCAATTTGTTATGACTGCCAACTTATTACTCTTGTTTTTCAAGCATTTATTTAGCAACATACCTCCTGTCTCATTTTACAATCTTCATTGCGGACATTTACTTGTGACTTGATTATCATCTATGTTTTTTTCAATTAATTCACATGTACACTTAAAAATATTTACTTTTTATTACTTGTCCATGTAGTCTGACCACTTGTGCATTAGGTACTATCATAATAGTACAGAATTGTTCTGTTTACACTGATAATTCATTTTGTCAGTTTGGTACACGTGGGGTGACTTATCCTATCACAAGGTGACCTTGTGACCTGTGAGTCACAACTTGATAAGGGTTCAGGATGGACTGAAACATTGTCACTTTCATTTCCCTATGTGTGGGTTGGGTTATTTGGCCTTTACTCTATTTTAGGTTCTTACTTAACTTACCTGACTTCAGTAATGCCCACACTGCTGCTGTTTAATAAGAAAAATAAGAGCACCAAGGCTGAGTATGGTATTTATGACCTTTGTATACTGGTATCATGACATTTTTTTAAATGCAGTGTATTGTGCATTAGTGGTATGCCATTGTTTTATTTCATTAAAATATAGAACCGATTTACTTTTGGAGGACAAAAGTTGTACCATTCAAGGAACATTTAGCTCAAAGGCAGTTGAGGAACCGAGTTACACAAAAACTACTCCATTTGAAGTCAAATATTAAAGTATTGTACAGTGTATAACAAAGTCTGACTTATGGTGCCAAAACTAAATGCATTTACATATTTCAAAATGAGAAATGATGTTGGGATTTTGATATTGTGAATAAACACTTGCTAGTATAATTATCCTATTCGTGGATACAGCATTTTCAGTGAAGATCATATACAGGTAGCCTGCTGCACTGTACGACTGAGCAAGTATAGTTCAGATGATTTTTTAGGAAAATATTTGTGTATAAATTGGGTTTTGTAGTCACTCATTTTAATTATATCACAGGATAGCTGTGTAACCTATTTATATAAATTTTTAAGCTCCATGTTAGTAAATGTTAGATATACATTTTTAATAATAATAATAAATAATAATGCTGTACAAATGATATTGTATTCATAAAATATACAGAGCAACATGTTAAAGTAGTTATTTAGTAGGTACAGTACTGTAATTTTATACAGTATTACATGAATCCACTAATTACCCATAGCAAAGGCATCTTCAAATAATTTGAATGCCAATAATACAAGGTTACTTATATTTAAAATATATATATAATATATATATATGATTATTTACAGTACTGTACACAAATTTTCATATCCCACATAACGGTATGAATACAATACTGTATACTCAAACTACAGTTTGGAAAATAGGAAAACATTTCAAAATATTAATGATATAACCTGAATGAGATGTTTATACAGCCCCTCCTCCTAAAGGTTTCCCAATGTCAAGAAAACGGTCAATTTAAAGTGTCCTCTCCTAACCTACCAGAGGACCCAAAACAGAAAATGGGACAGTAAGTCACTTTTGCAAGTTGCTTCCATTTTCTAGTATGACAACTTTTAGCCTTATTTAAGACACACGAACTAAAAGTGACGTTCTTTGTAGGAAGACAGGTTGGTTTATATGCAAACAGACCTGCAAATGTGCAGTAGATTCAATAATGAAACAATCTGGAAGTGCTAATAAAAGAATAATGATAGTTGTTGCATCATTGAAATGTAAATTGAACTTTTTATTAAGAAGTTCTTTGCATATCGCATAATCAAATCAACAACTGAAGGTATTATTCATGAAACCAGGTCTATTTAAAATTAATATAAAAAGTTTTCCCCTGCGTGACATTATGCAACGACAATAGTTGGAAAGTTTTAAAATGTCGACACTGAGCTGCTGTAATATTTGTAAACCTTTACCACTATAAACCATTTTTTTTTATTTCTACAAACTATCATTTTTACACTTCAGGTATGCAAGAAGGCCTTTGCTAACATTCATGGGATATCGGATAAGAAAATCAGAACATTGTGTATCAAACATGAACAGAATATTTTGTTTCCAAGAGACAATAGAGGAAGACATCGGAATCGCCCCAAAAAGGTTTGTGTTGTGTATTCTTTGTGCAGTTTATTACTTCAGACAACAGGCAAGTGTAAACAATGTCACTATAAAAAGTTGTCACTTTTGTCACTTTCATATTGTGTGAGTGGTAACTGGTAAGTATTGTCCTATGCAAGGTACATCATAATGAGCATGTGAAATATAACAAATATATTACCGAGTTATTAGTAAAACAGGAGGGCAATATATGAACAAATTTATGTGAATGGGCTTTAGATGTCATGAATTATTCAGTCGTGTACACAACAAACACCTGTTACCTTGTTATAAATCAACTAGAGTATAACATGAACTCATCATTCTTCACTTTTTCTCACCCTGTCACTTCTTTCTCTTTATTATTTTAAGTTGATATAGCCAGTTCATTATACAGACAGCTCTCAGTACAAATACAATGTGTCCCAGCCACAATACAGGGACTAGAATTAAGTTCCTATGAGACAATCTATTTGTGGTTTGTAGTGCTAGTAGTACAAACCAAGAGAAAAAATAAATTTTCCATTGTTAGTTTGGATAACTATGAATTACTCATTGAGAATTTTGTTTGTGATTCAGTGTTGCCAAACAGTGCTCAGATGGGAAGTTTTGACGATTCTGAATGCCTCTCAAAATTTATATGGCAGTTTACCTTGAAAGTGGGGTCATCATCAGTGGGGTTAGTTTTATCACAAACTGACTGGTCTGTTTTATGTTACTTCAGTCATATTGTAGTCATAAATGATTACACTTTCTAGTGAAGCCTAATTCATATCATAATTAACTATTTTTTACAAAATTCAGTTGGGCATTTGCTGTTCGGACAGAAATGGGGTCTCATTCATAATCATGTTACCTTGCATCCAATATGCAGCCATCTCCTGTTATTGTACTGAAACCACAGGTTACTCCATAATGATTTCTTCTTTGACTAAATAAACATAACTATTAATGGGTTATTTTTGTATATATTGCAGGTAACGCCTGAATTGGTAACTCTGATCAAGCATCATATTCTAAAAATGCTCTCGGGGCCGAATGGTAGCGATTACATTAAAACAGATAAGAATCAAGGGCCAGATGTCAATATATCAAAACTCCACAAGAGTTTCCTTCAGCAGTATGAACCTGAAGCAATTGACCCTGGAACTGGTGAGTGTTATATTTTCTGAGCCTGTAACTGGTATCACCTAGATAGAGAGGGGTGCAGCCTATCATCTTATTTTTTCAAATGTGTGGTAAAGGGACGAGTTTAAAATAATTTATATAATTCAGCATTTATTTTAACTACTGAAAAGTTATTTTCTTGTTTTAAGTGTATAATTGTGTTGAAATTTTCTTGCATTGAATCATAGACTAGGCTTGATAGATTTACATTATACAGGGTAGTATATTTTGTTGAATTACAATATATAGTATTACACTATTTTGTGCCTAGTTAAAATTAAAGTTTAGGGTAGGGATTCAGATGTATTCATCATTATAGCTTTTTTTCATGCTAGGACTGATAACCGAGTTACTGAGTTCAGTAACTTGTATTCAAGATTTATGTAGGATGAGCTGAAATGGGAGTAGCTTCTTCACTATACCTGGAGTGTATCAAAAGTTCTTGTACCCCCACCCAAGCCCGACCTGGGGCCAAGCTCTACCATATACCCCTATAGCACTTAGAAGGAACAATAATAGTCATACTCGATTAGCTCTTTTTGATACTCTATCTTAAGAACAAGATTGAGCAAAAAAGGGAAATATATTGTGTACACTAGTAGTAAGAAGAAGTAGGAATAGCTTGTGTACATGGGGTAACCAGAGTTTGGAATAACTTGTATATACAGTAGAATGAATAATAGGAAATTAATGATACAAAACCAATAGTTCTAAAAGTAAATGAATTTGTTGTTTCTTACAGATAAAGTCATCAAAGATTATGATGCCAAGGTTAAATCATGGCTCTATTTTAAAGTATTCCATGAAGAATTTAAGTCAATGGACTTCAACACAGTAAAGCGGAAGCTGTCTGACCTGCGGAAAAGTTTGGAAGCATCTGGAGCTCTGCAGGTTACCAAGAAAAAGCCTACCAAACAGTCACGTCCACGACCACGTCCACAAGAGAATCATGTTGCACGCAATAACACGGCTAATGATGCTTCTACCTCATCTTTAGGTGTAGCAGTGTCAGCTGCACCTGCTACACAAATGGGAGGTTATATGGGGAGTCAGCAGCCACCGCCTCTTCCTCCAAATCTCCAGTTGAGTGTGCTTGGTCTCCAACACTTGGGAAATAATGCTCATGCAGGAGCAGCTTTCAACCCAGCAGCAGCTCAGCAACCTCAACAACAGCCACTAAATCTCCAAACTGGCGGCGGACAAGGTGGGGAACAGCCTCAACCTCTGCCACTTAATCTACACTCCATGGGCGGTCACATGCCTTCCTACTACCTCTCTCTAGGTCATATGTCAAACCTTATATCACTTCCAGTGTCGTCTGGAGGAGGGGTACAACCTGGAAATGCGCAGTCTGGTAACTTTCCAGCTCAGCATAACATGCAGCAATTTAATCCAAGTGCTATCATACCTACCCATACGGTTGCACAAACTACTCCGGGAGGTCAGCCACACTTACTTCAAGGTGGTGTTGGAGTTACATATGCAGGCCCACAACATAACCACACCATGTATTAACTATTTTAACTTATAACATTAGGATTATAATTGAGTAATCCATTAAAAATGCCAAATAATGTGTTGTGTACATGGGTGTAAATTTGCTTGTACTGTATTCAGATACAGTTGCATTACATACTATTTCAGTTGTGTCCAGATAATTTTAAATATAGTTGAGGTGCTGATATTGGAATGAAAGTGAGGCTAGATATATATTTTTGGGTCCCTACTTGATATAAATGACAGTAGTATAGGCCTGCATACTGTACAATAATAGTGTATGTGGGTGTAAACCCTTTGTAAGACCCCATAATAGTAAGGAAACAATGGCTGTGCTAGAGTAGCTGATCAGGCACTTTCTCAGTGAAGATCATTTATCCTAGATTTAGATTAATATAATTAATACCATGGTCACATTCATATTGTGGTTCACCAAAATTATACTCACTCCTGGGACCATTACCTGGAGTATTAGATACAAAAGTATTCTCACTTTAGGTTCCATTTCTCAGAGCTCCTAGCTGGAAACTATCATGAACAGTACATCAATCTTTAATTTACTATTGTGTATGAGACATGTATCGATTAAAAAGTCTCGCATTCCAGTGACATGTTAGCACATCATCTGTTTTTACTTTAACCATGATACTTTAATGCATCATCCAGTCCAAAATACCATTCAGTCCACTGTATCAACTTGCAGTACTCGTCTAAATTCCACACAATTGGATATTTGGGTTATCTGGCCAAAATTACGTCAGAATATTTCTCTGGCGAAACTTCGCCACATGAGAATAGCAATCTGGGTAACCAGAGGTTTGCCCGGATATTGCAGACTGGTATAGATTCTAAATCAAGTCCAGATAACCTTGTCCTATCTGACTCGCAGAGCAGAACTGCCGTGCCCCGCTTGATCTCTACTTTAAAATCCACATTTGGTCATGTGTCCTTTGACCCTCCAGACAACAACCCCGCAACCCCTGAAAAGTCTTTGCCCCAAAGACTTTTCACTATCACTTTGCCCCCACTGGAAATTCCTATTAGTTTCCTCCTCCTGACTGTACATAATTTGCTAGCACTCAGATGATACTGACATCTGTGGTCCAAGATATCTTGATAAAAACAGCTCTAAACCAAGACCCATTCATACACTCAAACACCTCTGTTGCCCCATATATACTTTAGACTTGCCCCATATTTTTCAACATACAGTATAATAAAAAATCAATGTTCTATGCCTGTAAAGTGTTTGGCAAACCATGGAATGATTTTAAACTTAAATGTATTGCACTACCATCTATTGATGGCTCAGCTCACCAATTGTGCTTCACTTTCAAAATTTATTGAATATACAGTATACTACATATAATAGTACAGTATTATGTACAAACAAAATTATGTACATAAATAACTAAGCAATGTAAAAATATATAAAAACTTAAAATTCAGTACTGTAGTGTGCAATACACCTATTTATCAAATTTGTTTTATACCTACAGCATACTAAAGAATACAGTACAGTATTATACTTACAGTATACAAATACTGTACTTTTATTATACTCAGTACCTAAAATTGGCATAGGCTTCATATATACTGCACTGCCTTATGCTTCACTTTCACAATACATTTCTCCACTGATCAATATTTTACTATTAAACTTTGCAACTGTGCATGTTCTGGGACATTTACTTTTCGTGTGCCATCATTTGTCGATTTTCAGGATGGTTAGAAATTTCTCTCTCACTGATACTTTTAAGTCTGTTATCCCTCAATAAAATTCTTATTGAATCCGATGCTTTTGACATAACTCGTCTTGTGTTCTTTTGCTTTTGGTATTAGCACTTTGAATATGTATGACTGGTTTTTATTTTATTTTTTTACCATTCTGTGCCACAGATGGTGCTTAACCCCTACACTGCACACATGTTTTATATGACAATTCCATGCTGTGCAAGAAAAATATTAAAATTTTCTCTTTCAAAATAGTTAAAATGCATTCCTGATGAGAAAATTAAAAATATAAATTATGTAGCTTATTTTGGCTGTGGTGGAGAGATGAAATCTCACAATGATGTCAGTGATTTTCAAATGGTCATGAAGCAGACGCCAAGAGAAGGTCGGTCGCCCAGGCCCGACACGTGAGTGGAGCCAAAGCAAATTTTATTTATTTATTTATATATATACAAGAAGGTACATTGGGATTGTGAGGATACATAGCATAGTAATTACATTCTTGTAAAGCCACTAGTACGCGCAGCATTTCGGGCAAAAATATATATTGATTTGTTTTACACTGGTTTTTTACAACTACATTATGCAACAGTGTTATTTGAGAAATCACACTATTGTATAATGTAATAAGGAATATTTATAATAATGTGTGTAAAAACAAAGACACAAAATTACAATACATTCATGTCACTAATATGCGAGAAATTATATTCATTGAACACAAACTTTTTTCTATTATTACACTGTACACACATTATATATAACTACATGTTTATGAACTGTTACAAACCACTAAGCAGTTCTGGTAGGTGTGATGATCTAGCAACCAGTAATCGGTACGCACAAATTTGTTTTTGTCACCAATATGTGCACCACGATATAATAATGAAACAATAAAACATACCGTTTTGCCGTTATCACACTGTATTCAATTCTTATACATAAATACTAAGCAGTTCTGGTGGGTGTGATAATCTCGTTATCAGTAATCCAAGCCCCACACTCGTAAAGTACCAACAGCAAGCACATGTTGAAGCAAAGTGCCACCTGATATACTTTGCACACCTCTAGCACTAGCCTAAACACTGCTATAATTATCAGAAACTTGGTCACTAAATCCTGAATATGAAAATTTTTTCACAAGTTTATTTTCTAAAGGAACACAAGGTCCCACTTTAAGATTCTTGTGCTGTGAACAGTGGCACCTGCATCGGGTTCACCGATATCCAAACCTTGTACATAATGTAGTTTATCATTATCAGGCTGTATAACACTATTGTTAAATTACTGCAATTATTTATTTCATCATTAAGTGCTGCTATGGACATGACCTAAATGGTAGTGCTATGAGTTGCTATTTAATGTGGTCCTCAGGAGGGGTGCCCACAATTTTCTCCAAAATTGCTTCTGTTTACTGGAGGCCTGGGGGAAGTGAATGTGACCCCCATCATGGGGGGCTCATGGAAGTTTCAAATATTTTTTTGTATCTAAAATCATCTTGAGATGTGATGCGCACTACTAGCAAAACATCCCTGGATGTTAATACTTGGTTGAGGGGTTAAAAGTCTTCCAGGCTTTGTGCCTTCTTTGGATAATTACAACTGTTCCTTTGAGTCAATTCTCTCTCAATAAAGTCTTCTGTGAATCTGCCTCTTTTGATAAACTATACTCACAAAAGAGCTGGCATCCTGAACAGATTACTGAACTGTACTCTTCAGTTTAAAAAAATATCGAATAAATATTAATTGTTTATTCTCTCTATGAAGATCAATCATTAAATGTAGTTTATAAACACAGTGGTCATCACATATCCATTTTGCAATTATTTATTTATTTTTTATTATTTTTAAGACAATTCATTTTCTGAAATGTGAGACTAAAATCAAAGTTCTAACCCTGTAAGGGGACTCAGAAATAGAAAATGTGTGCAAATACATGCATTGCTGAGTGAGGGGGGCCGAACAGGCTGGTTCACTCAGGATAACAAAATGAGGCTGTAACCCCCCCCCCCCCTGAATGCAAAAGTTTTAAATCACTGGTTTCTAATTAAAATATAATATATCCTTATTTTGTAATAATGATTTTGGCATCTATCTTGTTTGAATAATGAAAGTTCTAGTGTACAGTATCATGATTTTGTATTTATTATCAAGTTAATGTGTACTTCGAGTGTTTTCCCTCCATGCATCAGTGTGGATGCATGGAGGAAAATGCATGGCTTTATGAGTTGATGCATCAGTTGTATGCATCAACCCATAAAGCACCCATTGAAGCAGAATCCATGGCATGCAAGTACAGTACAGTATTGGCAGAGAGCTGCCACTGGACAAAAAAAAAAAAGATGCATCCCTGGTCATGTAAATAATCCCCAAAGGATCTCTCTGGAGGCCTGCCGACTCCTGTGCCAAAAAAGCAGAAGGCTGCAGACTAAGAAAATACTTGCTTGGGTTAAAAGTGCCGAACCCTTGCCTTTGGAGGGCATGAAGCTCCCCAGCCCAATAGCAAGGGCCAACAAAAACACCACCTTAAGTCTTTCCCTGGCCACAGTGGAAGATTACCACTTTTCTCCCCTAGGTAAAAGAAAAGAAAATCCAGGACTGTCAAGTGATGAGGACAGCTCAGTAGCATGTACAGGCCGGAGGCAGAAAAATGCCCGAGACAACTTGAGAAATGGCACCGAACATCAATGCTGAATGCAACAGTGGCTCTGCCAAAGTTAAATGACACAAGGTGACAGTATTGGGAATGAGATGCCAATAAAAAAACTACACAAAAAAAGGACAACACAAATGAAACAGACAAAGGAAAGGTGGCAGGATATAAAAAAGGATAAAAACTCCTAACTACTTCATACTGCTTCACTGAAGATACACAGGTGGAAAACCACTTGCTTTGTCGACACTAACAGTTTCAAAAGACAAACATTCATAAGTCTTTCTTTCGATTTGTATGGAGAGTTGTTTGGCAATTTCGAAGGTTTGTGTTCTGTGAAAGTTGTGACGTTTTGCCGACTTTCTGGATACTTTCTGGTGGGGTGGCAGAATGTCACTTGCTCTGTGCACCACTGTGAGGGTGGGGGTGGGGGGGGGGGTGGGGGGGGGGGCAAGGTTCCGGCTCTGGTTTTCAGTAGGCCAAACAAAACTACGACCGATTTGATCTGATAGTTAAAAGCAATCGCAGTGAGGTAGATTCAAGAAGCCACAGGAACTCCCCCTTCCTCCAAAAAATAAGCCAGTCAAGTGATTTAAGCATGTTGAGACCAGATGATGATAGCTTGATGTGAAAAACAAAATAGAAGTAGGTAGGGTAAAGGAGAGGAGACTGAAAATGACAGTGTAGTAGAAATATTATGATATAGCATGTGGGTGAAAATTGGTGTCAGTAAGGTTGTGTTTAATTTTAAAATGACAATGCCTGAAGGAGACCTTGCTGTTTATTATATAAAGGTATTTTGGATACAAGTGCAGTAGATAGTTAATAACCTAAAGGTAATGAAGGTTAACTAAATAGGATGAATATTTGTAATTAGAATTTTTAATGTGAACCCAATATGCTTTGTGGTGGAACTCTTAAGAACTTCAACCGTAATATACAGCAATTTTTCACACAGTGCCACAAATAATTTAGATATTGTACTAATTAGTTGATTTTACTATCTTATTTATCTATTATACATTATTTTGTTATCCAAAACATTTTAATGGTAGGGCATTAAATTATGTGGTTTGTGTCTACACATATTTATTGATAAGAAAATAATATTGTTTTGTTAACAAGGATTGTGTATAATTAGCTTGAGGTTTTGATCAATAGTTTGAAGGGGCCAGTAGATAGTTTTTTTTTAAATTGTTCGATTTCAATCAAACTTTTTTGATGAGCTGTATATAAAAAGGGTTTCATCTGGTCCAAGTCTCAGCATCATGGCATAAATAGGAAAGGAGAAAAAAATATTGAATTAGGTGTCAAAAATTTTCCAAAATGGTCAAAAACAATTATCAAACACAAGTGTCAACTGAAATCATGTCTATGACTCTCAGCTATCACAATAGCATATACAGTATTAAAAAAAACTATATATAATTAGTTCTCTTATCTTTTTTTTCTTATTTGTTTATAGAACGACTTGCATGAAACTTGTACACCTGACTGCACGTAAGCCTATGTGTAAGGGTGCCAATTTTGGAGGAAATTGGTTGATGTCAACCTCAGCCACAGATGGCAGCACCTTAGACTATTATTTACTTATTTATTTCCAAGTAACAAACATTCATATATCCCTTTCATTTTTTATTCAATTTACATGAAACTTACACCTTATAAAGTTTATGTTTCTAAAATCTGGGGCCAGCCTTTTTTCCCAAGCTCATTTATTGATTTTATAATAGCAATAAACATGTTACATTTGCATATTTTTTTGCGAGGAATTTTGACTATTTGTATTAGGAAAACTAAACATGCTTTGGAAAATCCCCAGCCTCAGATACTTTATTATATGCTAATGTGTCAGAAAAGTGTCATAGAATGATTATATCTGAAACGTGTGGTTGTACCAGCTCACTTGAAAATGTGTAATATGCGTTGAAAAAAAAATAAATAAATAAATCTCCCTTTCTATTTAGGCTGCAGTACTGAAACTTGGAACAATTGCAGCCCTTTTCATATACAACCAGTCAAAAAATATTGGTTGACATTGAACAACTTTTAAAAACTAATCTATTGGCCTCTTGAAGTGCTTCATGTAAAAAATCTGTCCATCAGTAACATTACTTGGCTAAACCTCAAATTGTTCCTGCAAATATTTTGCTCATCATTTTTGTACACTAGTATTGATAAAAATGTTGTGAATGAAGATGAAAATCAAGTAAAATGATTGGTTGACGAGATTACAGTGCGGCCAATAGTGCAGAGAAATGCCAAAATTAGCATAGACTTTGTAAATAATGTTTTGTCTATCTGGGTTTTATCAATAGTCTCTCATCATCTTGCTACAACTTTTCAAGTACAGTAACATGATGTTGAAGCATTTAATTCTCTAGCACCGAGCCCTAGTGGTCTGTTTGATATTTCATGTAAATTAAAAAAAGAAGTTATCTTTGTATTCTGTTGCATTAAATTATTTATGGAAATAAGGTTAATAAACATTCAGGTTTAATATGTGTTAAAATAAGTAGGTAATAATGTAAAGGTCTGAATAAAAGGTTTCTACTTACTCCTGAGAAGTTTCACACATCAACTAAGTTATTGTTTTTTTATACTTTATCCTTAATTATAAGCAGCTCTATATTTACATTATACATATAGGCAATACCTCATTATTTCTGGAGGAGCTTTTTGGCGGCTTCTAAAAGCTGTCTTCCCAAGATGGTTTCCCACCACTGAGTTTCATCAGTCATTAGTCCTGTATGGCCTACCAGGGACCAGAGCTAGAACCTGGCCTCCCCTCAAAGGTACAAGGAGGAAGGAAGTGTTACCAGCACCTTCAAGGAGAAACATCCATAACGTAAGCAATACAGATAAATGCACGCTTCACAGAAATCCAGGCACAAATAGCCAAACTTTTGTTCGAACCAAAATCTGAACCCCCATTGCAAAAGGCCATTAACGGGTGGCACTCTGGGAATACCGAGCTCCTGCCCAGCAATATGTCAGTCCTGTCACTGATTTCTGAGCAAATAGATCTTCACGAGTTGCCAGGCCAGAGTCTCCTCTTTTCAAATACAGTACTGTATATGTTAAGGCTAATATTTGAACTGTTCTGTGAGGGATGGGGGGCATTTGCTTTTGTACCATTCCTACCTTCAGTAGAATATCTGGAGAAAGATTTTTGTCATCAAGCCATGTCCAAAGAAGTCAGTTTTATTTTGATTGAACTCGCACTTAGCTTGGCTTAAAGTCGGATTTTTGTCGAAGTGTTGCAATGTTGAGCTTTGTCATGTTCAACATCAGACATGTTGTCTGCACGAGATGTGTCCTGCAGTACCTAGCCCAGGATCTTTTGCAATACCTCAGCAGCACTAAATACAAAGCTCAGGCACTTGTTAATACAGATCTCAATGTGTTGTGAATGTTGTCATGAAGCAATTCATCAAGTTGGTGATATTTATACCTGGCGCCACCAACACCCAAACAGAAAACTTCCCTTTAACACACGCCTCTGCTTTAGTCGCCGCTCCTCTATCTACAACACAACACTGTTGAAACTTATCATTCTCAACATGAACGCGTCTCCCAACATCTGTACTCGTGCAGTCATCGGGACAAACCCTTCATGCAAACTGCACCTTCTATCAAAAAGATAATATATTACAGAGACGACGTTTCGGTCCGTCCTGGACCATTATCAAGTCCATTGTGTGTGTGATTTGGTCGTCAATAAACTCTGTATTCGTACCGACAAATGGTGTACACATTTCGTTGTAAGTCATCTTTAAATACACAACTAGTCCTTCAACACGATTTTCTCTACCTAACAATATGTAAACCACAGGAATAAATACTTACCGACCACCCAGCAAGTCTTACCTTATTCCTGAACGTAATTTGGAGATAAAATAACCTATATACTACCAGGTACACCTAGAAGCGAGTTACGGGCTATTCACGCCCGTGCCACCTTTTGGGTGACAATCTTCATCAATCAATAAATCGAGAAGCGAGGTAAATCTTTCAGTGAATGTAAACTAATGTTGACATACAACAGCAGATATAAAACTTACCTGATTGGTCAGTTATAGAGTTGAAGTAATCCCGAGATAGGGTAAATGACGAACAATATTACATTCCCTCAGATTGGTCAAACGAATAGTAGCAATGACCTCTGTGGAGGCGCAGGTGAACTAGACCAAACTGCCTAATAAGTTGGCCAACCATTAGGGTTGAACGGTAGAGCGACAGTCTCGCATCATGCAGGTCGGCGTTCAATCCCCGACCGTCCAAGTGGCTGGGCACCTTCCCGTCCCCAAATCCTTATCCTAACCTGTTCCAAGGGCTATATAGGTGTAATGGCTTGGCGCTTTCCCATCCCCCACAGAACAATAATGGATGGCCGGCACTTACCAGGGGAAGAAATGGGCGGGCCGGCTACGACGGAGGCGACCTGGGAGCGTTTGCCCCTCACCACATTAGTAACAAGACTGACCTGGCCGGTGGCCGGGGGCTCCGGGTCATGGGGCCAGTGTTGCCAAAATGAATTTTGGCAACATTACCCAAAATTCCAAGCTAAACCCTGACCTACATATTTTAATGCATGTACCAAAATTATTACCTAATAGGTACTAAATTTGACAGGGAAAAGTACCAAACTTCAATTTTGGAGTTTGATGTACTAAATTCGCATTTCTAATGTGTTGTTCTGTTTTAGAGAGCTTGTTTGAGTGTGTAATACACCCTTGTATTTCACATTCGCAGTATTTACACATTGCTGTTTTCTGCTTAACGAGCTACTCGCAAAATCAGTTATCATGTAATATTCTGTTAAGACACTGTTCAAACTTCATCTTTTGCAATATTTTTTTCTTTAGTAGGAGTCGCCACCGACCTGCTGGAATCGCAGTCGTTAACAGTGTTTCCGACTCGTTTCTGACTATGGGTCAAATATGTCTGCTCCACACGTCTTAGGCTTCTATATTTCGCTATGAAATATCCTTTCATTGAATTTCACTGGCACTTATGCAGAGTTTATTGATAGATCAAAGAATGCATAACGGTCTTGGCCATTCCGTAATGTGTGTTAATCAAACTTAGCAATGTTGCCTTCTCCTGAAACAACAGTTCCATGGCAGAGCTTTAAGAGCTTTGTGCAGTTTTATAAGCACTACATTGGTTACTTTTTATGTGACAACGTTCGTTTGCTATTGTTGTTGGTTGGCAGTGCGCTCATGGCTTTGGTGTCTTTTTAACCCTACCAATATAAATGGTGATGGAAATCCAGTAATAGCTATTCCTAATCTTTATAGTATACTGTAAAAGACATTTAAAAGTTTGTTTGGTTTCCAGCCCTACTGGTGTTGCCTCAAACGACCCGACTGGTTCTGCTGTTAAAGCAGTTTATGTTGGTTCCCCATCTCCCAAAATTTGATTATCTGCAACTGTGAGTGAGTGAATGAGACAGACAGAGACAGACAGAGACAGACAGAGAAAGACAGAGACAGAGAGAGAGAGAGAGAGAGAGAGAGAGAGAGAGAGAGAGAGAGAGAGAGAGAGAGAGAGAGAGAGAGAGAGAGAGAGAGAGAGAGAGAGAGAGAGAGAGAGAGAGAATGAATCACTGGGTGTTGTGAATATGAAATGGCAGAGTATTAGAGGTGACCTGTCCCCCCATGGCCTTCCTCTTACCGCTTTATCAGTGAGAAACGGTTCTGGCTACTTTACGTGTGTGCCTCACATGCTTAACTCAAAGCTATGAAATAAAACATAGATCTGTACCTTACTGCCAGCACTGCATTGTCACACTTATTGTCGTGTACCTCCTCATATTAAGGCCTGATTTGCAGGACGATAATCTTGCTCTTCTAATGTCACTTGTCCCTTGATAAAATTTCTGGTGAATTTAATGCCTTTTAACTTTGCTAGTCTCGTGTCTTTTTGCTCTCGTATTAACATCCAGAATGTTACAGTGCAGGAATGTTTAATGTTCTACATACCTACCTAAATAATCTTCATAGTTTGGTCCCTTTTGATAATTACTTGCATTTTGATTTGTATTCTAAATTTCAGTAATTTGTTAAAATATAACACTGAGGTAAAGGATATTTAGTATTTTATAAATTTACTGCTTTATTATGAAAACTTTTACAAATTCTCTATTAAAGTCTGTAATGAATACAAATGGGAATTACAAAATCATTCACAGACAAATACATTTAATAAACACATGACTGCCTTTCTTCATTGTAATAGGTCTAAACTTTCAACAAGTTTGAATTTTAACAAATAAAAGAATGTCAAACATTCTCTACATTGAAATCTTACAGCAAATCTTACAGACCAGCCTGTATTTTTTTTAATTAAAATATCACAATGAAAAACTCAAACTAACGTATGCATATTTAATAAGCATGATTAGAAATTGGCAAAGTATTTATATGCTGGAATCTATAGCTATTACAAATGAATTAAGTTGGAGATGCGCCCCCCAAACTATTGGGTTCAATAGTCCCTGTTTTGTACATGGTATGGCAGATACTCAATGATGGATGCAACAAAACAATGCAAAAAAATAATAGAATTCACAAATCCATTGGCATCATCAGGTAGAAATACAGGTAATCAGTAGGCAAGTTTCTTCATTAGGAGGTAGATGTGTTTATCAACCTCAAACCCATGCAGGTTGTTGGCATCACCTTGAAGCCTCATCAGCAATCCTCCATAAGACACGTATGCTGACCTGTAAGATAAAGTGAGTAGTTAGAATATATAACAAAATCTTTCAAGTGATTATCAAAAGAAGGCGCCAAGCATGGGAGACTATTTAGCATTGTCTGTGGCATATAATGGTAATACAAATATTTTGTTCTATAGTGCAGTAAAACTGCTTACTGATGTCGGGGGAGAGAGTGGGAGGGTTATTTGTATGTAGTTTGGCCATAGTGAGGTGAAAAATTGTCGAAGAAGTATTCTAAGGAATATTTTTCAAGCTAAGTATTTACAATAGACTGCTCATCACTAAGATCTTTCAGGGGCAGGCGATTTCCTCCTGGATACCACACCTACAACCCCGAACGACTGCACCGCCATATCAACGGTCAGCAGAACGCAGAGGAAGAAGAAGGACAAGATGTAGACCCTAGAAGCATGAACATCACCCGTTCCAAGGACAAGAAGCTCACCAAGTAGACGACGACGTCCTACGAACGATAACCCACAACTGGGGCACGTTACACACACACATAATGAGTTCAAGAGCAGAGCCTAAAAATTCATTTATGTAAGCAATCTTCGTGAGCTAGTTACACGGTTTAATGTCAATAACAATTTATATCATCTAGATGAGGCCCGGCAGTGCCTGCGGGTGTGTGTGTGTGTGTGTGTGTGTGTGTGTGTGTGTGTGTGTGTGTGTGTGTGTGTGTAGTTCTCTTCCTCTCCATTTCTCTCCCACCTGTTCTCTTTCCCTCCCTTCATCTTGGTTCACCCTCTCATTCTCTCTCTCGCAACATGAAACATATGCACCCAGCACATGTTGTTTTTACTACTCTTACTTTGTTGCAACGTTATAACAATGTAGTGGTTAAATCTGTACGTGTGGAGAACAGCGGAAGCTCCGGTGAAAAACTCTATGCAAGACCCATTTTATCTCGTCGTTAGGTGTCACAAGCCAGTCTTACTTAAGGAGGGGCAAGGAGGCCAACCCGACCCACCTATGACACTTCCCGTACAATCTTATCACGGAAACTTGCATGAGGCTAACCGCAAACATCAGGCATCCAGTCTGAAACTGAAACTGGTACACACCAGTCTTTAAGCCGAGCAATTTGTATCTGTAGTGAGCCATGCATGCAGTTACATGTCGTTTAATTCAGTAATCATTCACTCCATATCCATCCAGCGTAGAGTAGAGGCACGAGTTTACAGTTATGTATAAGCATGCACTACCTACAGTAAGCAAACTTGTAAATATTTGGTTAAGATTTATGGCAGTACATTTTGCATGAAATACTTTCACATTCCTTGAACATTTGTACCAGAATTACGGTATCTATGAATTCTAATTTTCACATTCAGCTACGAGGAGACATATGAGAGTAGGCTAGGCCCGAAACACTATGCGTGTTAGTGGCTTTGCAAGAATGTAAAAATGCCAATCTTATGTAATCTCTCAATCCCACTGTACCTTCTTGTAAATACAAATTATTATTATAAATTATTATAATATAATAGTTCTGCGGACATTTGGTCAGGTCTACTTCAGCAGTTAATACAAACCTCCAGAGGTGTTTTTGCCAAGCCTAAGCCAAGCAGTAGCAACGACTAATATATATATGCGGCTCAGTTTATAGTATAAATAAATACTATCAGCAACTTGACAACACACAATCATGTTATCGTGAGACGAGAATAATGCATTTACTTTATTTCCTTATGCATAATAAACCTACAATTTTTCTACCATCATATTATATCCACATCTTTTCTTAGTACAGTACATCTCTTCTTATATTGTCTGGGGGTAAAAAGTGGTTTAATACAAATATTTGAGTGATGAAGCAAGACAGA
This sequence comes from Procambarus clarkii, assembly GCF_040958095.1. Taxonomy (NCBI): domain Eukaryota; kingdom Metazoa; phylum Arthropoda; class Malacostraca; order Decapoda; family Cambaridae; genus Procambarus; species Procambarus clarkii. Next base: position 24,979,372 of record NC_091169.1, read on the forward strand.
GCTACTCCACCTCCCACGGGAGCCTGTCTGATCAACAATATGCATCACAGGTGTCAAGAATGAATACATCACCTTACACACTGGAGAAAAATCAAAATTAACATGTGAACAATCAGGAAATAACCAACATTTATACAGAATTACTATACTTTGGAATAATATATAATTACAATAAAGAACTTTGAATCACATATAAAATGGATCTGTAAATATTTACTGTACACAATGAAGTGCTGAATGGTGGGGACAAAAATGACAAGACATTAATTATTACAAACGAGAAAAATGTAATATGCAGTATTACTGGAGATGTAAGTGAGGTAGAGTAGAAGACGGCCAGAGGCGGGAGAGAGGAGTGTTGGCATCGGTCCTGGAGGATGCTTGGGTGTTGAGCAGGCGGAGAGAGAGAGGGAGAGGGAGAGGGAGGGAGAGGGAGGGAGAGGGAGGGAGGGAGAGGGAGGGAGAGAGAGGGAGGGAGAGAGAGGGAGGGAGAGGAGAGAGGGAGAGAGAGGAGGGAGAGGAGGGAGAGGAGAGAGAGGAGGGAGAGGAGAGAGAGGAGGGAGAGGAGAGGGAGGGAGGGAGAGGGAGGGAGAGGGAGGGAGGGAGAGGGAGAGAGAGGAGGGAGAGGGAGAGAGAGGAGGAAGAGAGAGGAGAGAGAGAGAGGGGGGCCCAGGGAGAGGTGGGGGGGGGGGCGGCGACGGGGGGACGCGGAGAGGGAGCAGTGCAGATAGTGGTTGTGATCTACACACACAACCAGCTAACCACACTGCCACACCTACACGCCCACACTTGGGTACACACACACATGCTACACCTCTCATACTCCCACATTACAATGACAATATTGTGTACGTTATATGCATAGGCAAATGACTGCCAAATCTTTTAATTAAGCTTTCTGGACAATAATGTCATCATTAGATACACGACATACAATTATTAAAATATCACATATAGGCTGCAATTGTATCCATTCAATTTTAGTGCACAAATAATGTATGTTGTATACCATAATTCCATAAGATAGCAAGTAATATTGTCTCTACCATATGATTACCAATTTATTAGCATTCCGTACATATGAAACAATGCTAACACTGTATGCAGGAATCTCACAGAAGCCGCAACAACCTTCCAATGCTTACTATCAATAAAACACACAAGCACCTGAATGTGAGGGAATGGGGTTTTATGTCTACCTTAAGAGTGCAATGTGAATGCACGTTGTGAGATAGCCAGCGTGGATATTCTCCAGAGTGCGCATGCAACAGTTGCTTGGGCCTTACTCATCAGTCTAAGGACTTGTGGGATATCTCCTGGATTTACGAGTTCTACTCTGGCCCCCTGACCCCCGAGGTGACTGAACGCTGCCGCGCTTACAGATCTGCTATCCGCTGCTGCAACAGCCGCTCCTACAGTTACTGTTCCCCCCACAACGTATCCGGTAGAGGAAACAGCCTCGGAGCCGACGCCGTCATAGTCTGCGACACCGGCGACAGTTTCACCCATCGTCCCTGCCGCTGCACAGCCTGCCACCTTGCCTCCTTTAGAACCATCAACTACCGTCGTTCCAAGGACCGTGGCCACTGTACCTTCTACTCCGGCTGCAGGACCTGCTACTACTCAACCTTCAAGGAACACTGCCTCTGCTTCTGACTCGACCGATTCGTCAGACGAGGATATCTCAGTTAAATTATACGTTGCAGAGGGGATACCATCCCCTCTGCAACGGAAGCTAAACTACAGACCTGACGATTTCCTCCTGGATACCAAACGCACAATCCCTGACGACTGCACCGCCATATCAACGCGCAGCAGAACGCAGAGGAAGAACAAGATGTAGACCTAGAATCATGAGCATTACCCGTTCCGAGGACAAGAAGCAGCTCACAGAGTAGACGACGACGTCCTAAGAAGGATAACCCAACACTGACGACGACGTAACTCAACCCCTTCCACCAGCTTGAGAACAGAGCCGCTGTACGACGCCCAATGATGCAAGTGGACAACGTGAACGCCGTTCAGTATCACTACCAAGTCAAACCCGCGGTGCTTGGGCCACCGAGCCGTACTTCCCTCCTCCGACTTGAATCCTGTTCCCTGCTCATGTTTTTCGCATCCTCGTCCCAGTCTTCCATCCCTTGTTTAACTGCCCTAAGGTCTTCTATTCGATTCGATCTCCTGGATAGCCTATGAGACGGCCAGTCCAACTGTGTTGCAATGGCTGTTGCAAGCCTACCGAGTAAAGTGCCTACCACGTGCGGTCTGTGTTGAGGTGGAAGTACTTGGAAGAGGAGATCACTGTCCATTTATTCCGCCATATTGTGATGCGTCAGTCGAGTCCACGAGCGGCAGCGTCCAGCTCGAAGGACGAATGAACGAGGTTGACTGTGTGAATGCCGCCCAGACAATAAGCACTCTACACTTCCATATTGTTGCCGTGTGATGATCTGGTGATCGACCATCCACTCAAGTAAATCTCTGTACAACGGCCGACACAGGCGGGAGATAGAACAACTGAGGTGAGAGCGGAATTGTTAGCCTATCAGCTCCAGTTGGCATGTTCTGACACTTGTTCAGGTGTATGAGGATTATTTTAGAAGGTCTCGCTGACCTGTGGTACTTGCAGTTATTACTGTCTGTGTGACTATTAATTTCAGTGAATGTTAGCGCCTTAGTCACTCTAGCATTGCTTATCTGCGTCTCAGTGACTTTAGAGTTATTCATTGGCTAAGTTAGAGTCTTGGTGGCCTGTATTGATTCCTCGATTTATTTATTTATTGAAATAGTGACTTTCAGGAATTGTGACGTGCAATATCTTCCAGTGATCATTATTGCCTGTGTGACTTGTGTGGTATTGGCTTCCACAGATCATTAATGTGAGTAACCTTAACGTGCCATCGATTGCCTATGTCATGTGTTGAACACGACACGAGTGGACAGTTGTAATGACCTTCAATGTCCCTTTTACTGTCAATGTCGCAAGCAGTTAGTGTGCTCACCAGCGTTGTCAACTCACCTTGTGCCTAGCCGAGGTCTGTGCAAACTAATGTCGTGAGAACTGCTTCCTGCTGTGTTATGCTATTGTTTACATGAACAAATCCACAAGGGCCGTGACGAGGATTCGAACCTGCGTCCGAGAGCATTCCAGACGCTGCCTTAATCGATGCTCTCGGACGCAGGTTCGAATCCTCGTCACGGCCCTTGTGGATTTGTTCATTTGATGCATCACATTGTGATTTCTGTGTGTAATGCTATTGTTTAGTTTTTCTAAATTGATACACTTGATTAGCGTAACGAAAGCTCCAAGTACATTACATACGAGTTTAGTGAATAAACCTATTTTTATAATAACAGAAGCTCTCCATCAATCCTTCATTAAGTACTGCTTATGCATCATTATTCTCTCACATGAATTGGGTAGAGGCTTCGGGTATCCCTGCCCTACACCCTTGCCACCAAGATATTAAAGTTAGCGCGACCCTCTAATGCCAGCTTTCCATGTGCTATATAGTCGCAATGGCTTGGCGCTTTCCCCCTGATAATTCTCTCCCTTCCCCTAATGGCCTTGGCTCAGTAATGACACGCTCGTTGGAGCGAGGCTACGAGGCTGCGACTGGTGATTACCGTGTAGTCGTTGGGAGAGCTAACTGCCCTGTGGCACCCCCCCCCCCCATCGAGATGCTGAATCTCAGCAGTTGGTCTCGCATACGTAAATTGCATGTCCTGATTCCATGCAACATGGCGCAACATCCGTCATCGTGGGTGTTGCAATAAATTAACCATGCCATCACATTGAATCTTTATTTAACGTACCACTCAAGTTTAACAGCCCCTGTACCCATCCAGGGAAGAACAAGAGGCCTAAACGACAAACATTCCCTTCCTAACAAGCTAGAGAAAACGTGCATGTCATAATGGTTATGTGAAACAAGTGAACCACACTGATCCTACAAATTACAGCAAAGATGCTAGAAAATTTGCACAAGGAAAAAAATAATAAGTATGTATGGTATAGAGAAGCGCACCACCACTAACACAGGATAAGCCGCCTAAGCCATCTGGCTAATTTCAAAATTGCAGCCAAGTTCACGGATGTGAAAAAAGGCCTAAATTAGAATATGCGACAGTTATATGGTGCCCTTACCTCACAACGCACATAAAAAGAACTGCAAGTACAACGCCATACTACTAAATGGCTGCCGGAGCTCAAACAAGAGCTGTGAAGAGAGAGAGAGAGAGCGCGCTCTCAAAACCTGAGAAAAATAGGCGATATATGGTCAAGCACAAAACTGAAATACAGGAAATCAGCAATAATGGCATCCAACCTAACTAAACAAAGGTGCAAAAAGAAGTGCTTTGTGCTCTTCTGCAGAGTGGTTATCTTGAGATGATTTCGGGGCTTTAGTGTCCCCGCGGCCCGGTCCTCGACCAGGCCTCCACCCCCAGGAAGCAGCCCGTGACAGCTGACTAACACCCAGGTACCTATTTTACTGCTAGGTAACAGGAGCATTGGGTGAAATAAACCCTGCCCATTGTTTCTCGCCGGCGCCTGGTATCGAACCCAGGACCACAGGATCACAAGTCCAGTGTGCTGTCCGCTCGGCCGACCGGCTCCCAGAGTTATAGATGAATGCAAGAGTGAGAGAGCGGGTGTTCCCTTACCTCACATTACTCTTTATGAAGTGTCCAGGACGGATTAGTCTCATCACTTTAATATCATTTTCACGTGTACGAGTTACTTATTATCAGTCATGTTATTTTTATTTGACTTGCTCTCAGTGAAACATGTCTAAATGAAAATCTGCTGCCAGTATATACCAATATATGTGTGTGTAAATCACGAAAATTAACACGTGATGAAAAATGTGACAGTGTCAGACCATAGAGGAAGAATTGAAACAGGAATTTCCTTAAGTACTTCCTTCTGAAGATGTATTAATATACGAAAGTACTTAAGGAAATTCCTGTTTCAATTCTTCCTCCGTGGTCTGACACTCGCCTATCTCTCTCTCTCTCTATATTATATATATATATATATATATATATATATATATATATATATATATATATATATATATATATATAATATATATAGGTGTCAGACTATATATATTATATATCTTTTTTATCTTTATTTAAGAAAATACAATATAAATCATATATACATAAGTTTTACAAGGCAATGCTACATTATAATTCTCAGTGAACAAGTGTTTCATTATCACAGAACATGATCTTTAAAACCCCTCAATGTTACTTATTTTTCTTTAAATGATTTACAAAAAATGGCGATTATATTTACATTAATGTACAGGGGAAATTATTACATTTATATATATTTTATATAATTCTCAGTAAACAAACTTTCCATATCATCGCCGAGCATGAGCCGTAAACCCCAAATATTATAATATATCAGATTTAAACGGATCATAACTATTTTACATTAGTGCTTTCAGGCCTTTGGAAACACACATGTGGAAACACTCTCCGGACTTAACCAATCCGATTTCACCCTGATTAGCATGACCGTGGTCAAGATAACCCTCATACTATATATATTATAAAAGGTTAACAACCTTCATATTATTCTGTATACTAAAATGATCACAAATTCTTTCCTGGGTGGGTGCAGGAGGCTGTTAGTCAAGAACATTATTAGGAAGGCTGGCTTAATGATCTTCCAAGTCAACGAGTAATTATGAAAATTAAAGTGTTTAGTCATTCTGGCCTAGCGTGTTTTGGTTGTCATGGTGGAACAAGTGGGCCTCCAACCTAGTTACACCACTTTGTCATCATGATTTAAGTGACCCACTCCTAGCATCACCAAAGAGCCAGAGCTCAACCCCCGCAAGCACAACTAGGTGAGTATACATGTCAGTGGAGGAGCCATTAATACATCTATCAGTTCTCAAGCTCCCATTGAGTACTTGCTCAGGTCACGTGCCTTAGATCATAGACTTTCCGTTTATCTTGGATATTTCTGGCTAAAAATACGATAATTTATTCCAAAGTGGTATTTTCCCTTTCAAAACATTTATGCATTTCTTGGGAAGAGGGTAGGTTTTTCTTTATTGGTTTGTATTTCCCCCACGTGTTTATTTTGCTTCTATAGTCGTTGTCTGTTATTTACTCTCGTTTTTGTGTGTACTGGTTAATGTGTTACACTTTCCGTTATCATCTCGCATCTCCCTTCATGTGATCTCATTTATGGGTTACTGCTGGAGTCAGAGTTACAGTGTGAAGCTGTGTACATAGTGCCTTCCCGCTCTACTGTGTGTAGAAAGATTGCCAAGTACAGTGCTCCTAAACAAGCTAATCTGTGGCTACAATGTGTGATGTCTAGATTTTGCAAAATTTTCCCCCATACAGGTTTGTCTTTCTTGCACATCCACTGAAAATGATCCTGCCTAACACCCCTATTTTCCCTTGGGTTGCACAAGGGTTGCATCTGGCAATATATGCATGAATACAGGATATATAGCATTAAAAAGCCTGACTTTTGTCTTCCTACATTGTTAAAAGCCATGCCCCGAGCATAGGCAAGAATGTCCCAAAAATCTTCTCACTTTTCAAGATGGAAGATGTTAACGTAGGTCTCTATTACCGATTGGAAAAACCATGTACGAGAACAAGTTTTAAAAGTTGCAAATTAACTAAATCTTAGGATGTTATGTGCACCGTGGGTCAAACATCTTAAGAGTGCACCATGGGGTTAACAAGTAAACCTTTATTTACATATACTGTATTTAACAAGTGACACCCTGGGAGAGTTTTAAAGGATATACTACAGTATATTATATTCATCACATGTTAACATGCCTCCTTGTTGAAGTGCCGTCGGGGCGATGGGGAATTAGCCTCGGCTACCATCATCTTTTGTACGGTCACTGATTGTCAAGTGGTCCTGTAGTGCAGTTGGCTCACAACTCATGGGTTCTGCGAGCAATTCTAAGACAGGGCGAGACGTTTGGACGTGATTCCCTACACCTGATGCCTCTATTCACCTAGCAGTACATAGGTACTCAGAAGTTTAGCAACAGTTGCATTGAGTAAGGTCACTTACTGACCTATGGGGACCTTGAGAAGTCTACGAGGGAACCTATTTTAACCAACTGGGAACTGCCAGTCCCACGTTTCAATCCTGTGTACAGAAAGGATAAACTTTCCCAGTCACAGTCCTTATAATGGACAGAGTTGCAAGAACCTGGTCGTTTTGCAACTGTCCTGCCCACCTTCGGCAGTAGGTGCAAATTTCCATACTATATCTTAGCAGTTATGTACTATCCTGATATTAAGTTCTTCCTATGTAATATACTATACTGTAGTTCTCTTGTAACTTGCTACTATACATGTTTTCACTGAAGGTCCGGCTCTCACTATACTCACATCCTGACGTATCTGACACATCCTGACGTATCTGGCACATCCTGACGTATTTGACACATCCTGACGTATCTGACACATCCTGAGGTATCTGACACACATGCGAGGGGGAGGGAATAATACAGTGTCTACTGGTTGGGTCACCACGACCACATCTTGTAACTGTAACAAACTTTGGTAATTACCAGGAGTAATAAATAGGTTGTGATAGTACTTTACATTCAGGCTTGTATATACATGACCGCCTGGAAAAATGACAAGTTATAAATTGTGCACAAGCACTTTCTTCTGAAACTTCTCCTCTCCGTCTGCAATCTAGTCAGTGCGTAAGTATTGCAATGCGCAAGGGCATGTGGTCCATTAATGGGTTAGGGTTCCAAGTGTCGGTATCATGTCATATTTGTCCTGATTTTTGCTCATGATTAGTTTCAAAGCTCTGTGGAACACTGTCAGTACCGACTCATTATTTCCTTCAGTGATTGATCAATTCGTTTCAAGGTTTACCTTGGCGTTGCACCATTTGACCAGTAATAAGGATAGTAAAACTCACTAATAATGATAACCATTTTAACCAATGTAGCTCCAGAGTGTACAAATTTGTATGATATCAATATGTCCACCGATACACACCTTCCTGCGGTCAGGTGTACACGTAACTCAAAATTAACTCTGAAATCTACACTAAACAAAACTGTTTCATGAAATCTGAAATATGGTGATGGTTGCTACATTATAACAAGTGGGGCACACAGGTACAGTGTGGTGGGGGTGACGGGGAGGTTGTGTGGTGGGGGTGGCGGAGAGGTTGTGGTGGGTGTGGCGGGGAGGTTGTGGTGGGTGTGGCGGGGAATTTGTGGTGGGGGTGGCGGGGAGGTGGGTGCGGGGTGAGGTTACGAGGCATGCATGAGGAAAGGGTGTGTGTGTAGGGGGGGGGGAGGGAGTGGGGTGAGTGGGTTGGTGTAGAAGCCCGAGGTTCAGTAGAGGAAGTCTGATTTGGAGAGAGTCGTACACATTGTTGGGTGTAGTCCAGATCCTCCGCGGTCACCAAGGAATGTTTGTCACCTGACAGCAGCCTAGTCAACGCTTCTGTCAAACTAAAAATTGGCATAGCATTTGCCTACAAACCCGTACCATCACTTTGGCAGTCTTTGGAGTAGGACGGAGGGATCGCACTGCCGTCCTAGGTCTGGGGTGACCGATGCGCTGGTGTGATGCGCTCCAAAGATTGTCACAGATATATCAACTTGTTGTGATTTCGCTGTGTATCACTTTGTATTAGTTTTTTCCGCGTTTTCAAAGAACGTTTATCTTATCATTTATACCTATACGGCCATGAAAACTTCCTTATTGAATGCGAAACGGTAAATTTATCCTAATTTTTTAAGCTGCATCTCTTAAGAATCCATCCCCGCCATGAGTGGGCGCATTTCAAATTCGTATATTGAAACTAACTGGTGTAATAGATTGTAACTCCATAAAATATAAATGTGCTTCAGTTTACAATTTAAGCCTGTTGTCTTGTGTATGATCCTCTGTCCTGTGTGACAGTGAATACGAACAGCACCTCACTGTAATAAGACCTAATTGAATTGGCAGCACACAGTTCTAAATACAGAACAATCAACGAACTTTGCAACCACTGTCATGTGCCAGAAACAATCGAACACTACCTCCTTCACCGTTTCCGACATCATAGTGCCAGAGTAAACTTTAAACAAGTCCTTCTCGCACTTAAAATACATTTTATCATCGAGCATATATTAGGAGGCGACTTCTTATTACATGAAAAAATATCAAATAGTCAAAGCACTGGCTAAATATCTCCAGTCGACCAACAAATTGGGCCACAATTGACCTGTGCCACATTTATACCTGGCGCCACCAACACAGAAACAACAGCCTAGCCGCAGCACCAAGAATCAGCTGACGCCATAAACACAACATACCGCCCTACAGTGCGGAAAGTCTCCCTCTAATATACACCTTTTAGTCGCCGCTCCTCTATCTACACCACAACTCAACAAACACTTTTGAAATCTTGTCATTCTCAACATCAACGCGTCTCCCAACATTAGTACTAGTTCGGTCATTAGGAAGATAAACCAATCATGCAAACTGCACGTACCATCAAGAAGAATTACTCAAGGCAACATTGTATATCAATTTGGTCAACAAAGATGTTAATTATCACCATTCTCAGTTAGGAATATGTTTCCAACTTTTTATTTACTTGCAATGTAACGGAGTTATATTTTAATACAAGACACCGGCAATCTTGAGATGAAAGGTTTGTGGCTCAAACCAGACGGTGAGATGTCAATCTCACTTTTTGAAAACAATTTTACTTTTGTTTCAGTAATATCCCGGATTAATAATTTTCTCAACGAAATAGTTTGTGTTCAAAGACATTTTGTAGACATTTTGTTTGTTGTCCGAACTTAAAATGTGCTAATAATGATACTGTACTAGTAATTTAAAACTTGACTATTTGACCCCATGACATTTCCATACATCTACTTTTCTTAATACGTTAAATTAATGAATAAACTCTCAAATAAATCTGAACAAATTCGGGCTACGTTATAAGTCACACGAGGCTTTGGTATTTCCTGTATTGTCTGCTTGGTAATTAGTCTCTATATTCAAACTTTCCCTGCTTCTATATAATAGGACTTTTTTCCAATAAATACATTTTGCATTATCTGATAATTTTATTTTTCTTGTCTTGCGCCAATGCCGAGGGGCCTCTTTAATTAACAGCCGACGATTTTAACATTTACCAAGGAAATTTTTCTCTCAATGCTGATAAATAACTTTTTTGCAATTGGTGTTCTTGAATTTACTTTCAAGTACGATTAAGAAAATTAATAATAAATATAATCAACGTAACTTGCGAGAACCGTCACGGGTGTCCAGATGCTGGTACAAGAATGTGGATAACGTCTAGTTCCGCCATAATTAGGCTACGCAAGTGGAGCCTTCAGTTGTTACTGAAGTCCTCATTTTGTACCTTAGTAACGTCTAAGGACTTTCAACCTCCTAAAGTGCAGTCATCGGGAGGATACTCACTTCGTGCAAACTGCACGCGCCCACACCGCATACAGCGTCGCTCTTGTGCCAGAGAGGTACACTACGGGCTCACCATAGCCCGTGCTACATAGAACCTTTTTGACCTGAGTAGCTGAATCTTAAACAACAACTGCAATCGCCATCAAGAAGATGCAACAGCTCCTATATATTCACGATTTACCGTCCTAAATTCCTATTCCTTTTAGCAAAAATGGGCGATTCAGACTTAAATTTGCCCAGACATGCTAACAATGGGCTTTGACCTTCAATCCCATAAGCAAATTCTTCATTTGATTCTTCCTTATCAGGAAATAATTATTTTGCCTTACCAACTTCTCACTAAAAAAAACTGAATATACAAGGTTACAAAGTGCCCAAATTTCGCTCAAGGGTATATGCTTCCTCAAAGTATAAAGAGGCACCTTTCAAAGCTTCCAGTTAAGATAACTTTGCTCTACCAAAGAGAATGTCTCCTTACATTTACTATTGGCTCATAACAATTTTGAAGTGCATTAGGCTTTACCTGCTCCTAAAAAAAAAAAATTGAGGCATTAGGCTCTACGAAAACATATTATAAAATAATGCTAATTAATTTAAAAGTTAAACAAATAACAATTAATAATATACATTTTTAGAATATTAATGATTTAAAATAAAGTCCAATAACGATCAAAGCCACTAGTTAACTATCAAGTGGAGTGCCACCAAGGTCGAGCCCTACCAGTGTCAACAAACACGAGGGCTCGGGACCAGGCTTTCAGCCCCCTAGTGACTAATTAACCGCGTCACCAGCCAGCCCAGGGACATCCCTGGCTAAAAAAACCACCTCCATGTGACCGGCAGCGCCCGGCCGCTCCACGAAAATAGCTGAACTGATTGAACTTAGCCTAGCGTGTCAACTATACATAGTACAGATGTGTACTATGACGGGTACACTTCCAATGGTATATCCCTTGCTTTATGGTTATCTTGAGATCTTGGTCCCCACAGTTTGTGGAAATACTGGTAACGATGCATATTTATATATGGGGGGAATAGGAGTAAAAACAAGTGACATACATATATTTAATAATAAACGTCATCTAACAAACTATTGATAAATGGGGCAGAATCACATTTAATTAACCACTTAATAGTAAAAATACACTCAACATTCAACACAATTAAAATTATACACAAATCTACATATGGATAAGCAAGTTAACAAAAGTATTACATCAAATTACATGCTGTGGAAGATATGTAAAATATACACTTGCAGCCAAAAGAAAATACACATTTTACGATAAAAAATATAATTCTATGAGTAAATGTACACTGTAGCATAAAGTAGTAATAAAATACATTTTGGAACTGTAAAAACTGGAAGACTGTATAAAGACAAGAATGAACAGAAACGTGCCGAGTCTACAGGATATGAACATTGAACACAGTGTAACATGACAGAAGAGATCACAACAGTAATGAACGGGCAGGCACTCGGGGGGTGAAAATTACAAGTAATACTGAGATAGATCGATAGAGCCAGAGTGATGATTCCTTAGAGGGGAAGATTGCAAAAGACCCAGCGGGAGGAGACAGAAGACAGTGGAGACACAGCAGGAGAATGACCAGCAGCAGCAGCAGCTATGGTCCGAGCTAGGATGACATACCAGACAATGCATTTACAGATTCACAAGGGGGAAGCCACATGTAAACGCACTTCTGGTACGCATCCGTGCTGGACGAACCCCCTTGTGGCGCGAGGAGTGACCCCTGGGCGGCGCCATAGTGGTACCCAAAGCCCCGCCCACACAACACCTAAACTCCATAGTTTCATTCACAACGTCTCCACACGTACAGTGGAACACTTGGTACCACTAGCCTCACAATTGATACTAATCACCCGAACTTCGTTATTTATTATGGTTTCAGCGGTCACTTGTAGTATTCTCCATATAGGCGTTTCTGTCCGTTTATCATCGAATACTTGAGAGTCGGTAGCTAGGGTTTTAGGTGTAAGTGCCCGAAGGTGGTGTGAGAGGAGTGGTGGAGTGTTCACAGAGCCACATGATACTGGCGTGCGTCGTCCGGCACCACAGCGCGCGACCCCCACACCTGCTACGTCACCGCCGCCACATATCCACACCCGCTACGTCACCACCGCCACCTCACCCACATACCCGCACCCCCCACCCCCCTCCACACACACACACGCCCAACATACCCACGTACCACTCGGCACGTCATTAAAAGCACTAACACACTAGAGGCGTGTGGGGGAGAAGAAATATGAATGACAATTATGGAGTGGACTTTGGAAGCCAACCAACCGGGAGCAGCCATGCAAGCAAGCACATGACTCGTCCACAGTCTAGCATGCAGCTACCACTAAATTTTACTCCATTAAAAATAAAAGGTTACTGACCTATTAAACCACGACCAATGGTATACGTTCTTATATGAATGAGTTTGGGTGGATATAAATAGGTTCTCTGCACCTTCCTTAATTCTTTTGTTAAAAAGAGATAGGTTCCGTAGGTTACTGCGGATAACTACGTTTATAAATTCTAATGCTGGCAGAAATGAGTTGTAGAGAATACTAACACGACCAAGCATCATAACTCACAGGAAATACTCATTAGGGAAGCCGAAATATATTTTGAGGACGCTGATTCACCAACACTTAACCAGACTGCACGCACACGCACACACGCACACGCGCGCGCACACACACACACACACACACACACACACACACACACACACACACACACACACACACACACACACACACACACACACACACACGTCTCTCCCCTCCCCCCCTCCGTGCATGACTACCTCACATGTTTTGTCACCCCCGTGTGGCCACCTCACACGTCGTGTGGCCACCTCACACGTCGTGTGGCCACCTCACACGTCGTGTACCCCCCCCCTCACTTGTATGTCCACCTCACACGTCTTGTCTTGCTTCCACCTCTCCCCCTTCCGTTCCAGTATGACTACCTCACACGTTCCAGCCCCCACCACACACCCCACCACTGGTGTTCCAGCCCCCACCTCACACAACCCCCACTGGTGTTCCAGCCCCACCTCACACAACCCCCACTGGTGTTCCAGACCCACCTCACACCCCACCACTGGTGTTCCAGCCCCCACCTCACACCCCACCACTGGTGTTCCAGCCTCCACCTCACACCCCACCACTGGTGTTCCAGCCCCACCTCACACCCCACCACTGGTGTTCCAGCCCCCACCTCACACCCCACCACTGGTGTTCCAGCCTCCACCTCACACCCCACCACTGGTGTTCCAGCCCCCCCTCACACTCCACCACTGGTGTTCCAGCCCCCACCTCACACCCCACCACTGGTGTTCCAGCCTCCACCCCACACTCCACCACTGGTGTTCCAGCCCCCACCTCACACCCCACCACTGGTGTTCTAGTCCCCACCTCACACCCCACCACTGGTGTTCCAGCCCCCCCTCACACTCCACCACTGGTGTTCCAGCCCCCCCTTACACTCCACCACTGGTGTTCCAGCCTCCACCTCACACCCCACCACTGGTGTTCCAGCCCCCCCCTCACACTCCACCACTGGTGTTCCAGCCTCCACCTCACACCCCACCACTGGTGTTCCAGCCTCCACCTCACACCCCACCACTGGTGTTCCAGCCTCCACCTCACACCCCACCACTGGTGTTCCAGCCCCCACCTCACACCCCACCACTGGTGTTCCAGCCCCCACCACTGGTGTTCCAGCCCCCCCTCACACCCCACCACTGGTGTTCCAGCCCCCACCTCACACCCCACCACTGGTGTTCCAGCCTCCACCTCACACCCCACCACTGGTGTTCCAGCCTCCACCTCACACCCCACCACTGGTGTTCCAGCCTCCACCTCACACTCCACCACTGGTGTTCCACACATGAATTTCTTCGATGGTTTTATATAATTAATGTTCAGGGAATCATCAGGGCCTTCGTGAGGTGAGTGACTAGCACCCAAGGTGGTCACTCACCAGCCTGGGCACTTAGGGCACTAACCCGCGCGAGCGTCACTTTTCCAACAATTATACCCAAGAAACTGGGCAACTTTTGTTACGTTGCTGCGCGAGCGGGAAGCGTCTTCGTGAATTAAAGTGAGCGCAAGGAGCACTCCCCCACAGGAGCGGTGTGTGCAGGCCCTGCTGGTCGGGCAGGTGCAATAAGGTGTGTATGGCTGGAGACCAGGTTTTATGTGCGGGGCCAGTGGTTGAGGTGGATTTGTGGTGGGACCCTCGCTTGACCACCGTGGGAGAGAGAGAGACACACTACCTGCGTTTTCTTTGCCATCATCGTGTCATTTGAAATGCTCACTGGCGTCATTCCCAGCCCATCTGCTCCCACAGCAACCTCCTACACCCGTGGAGACACAGCCAGATCCTTGGAGCAGGCAGCCATAAATAGCCGTTGTGGCAATATAATAAATATGTAGTTGGTGGGGGAGAGAGAGGAATGCCTGTGGCGGCGAGGGCAGGTTCCCACGGGGTGAGGGGATAGGCGCCCATTCGGCACCCAGAGTCAAGTGTCACTCACCTGACAGGTAACTCCTCCACCACCGCCGCCTGGCAAGGAAAGTAAGAGAGGGGGGGGGGAGCTTGTGGTTCGCAGAACGCTGGAAATGTGCAATATTACAGATGAACAACAGGTGACCATTGTCTCAAGCCTCATAAAATGGAAATAATATGCTCGTTATGATAATAAATTTCACAAAACTATAATATCGTTTTGCTTATTACCTGTGATTCATTAATTATACACAGACACATTTACATTAATGCTGATGACTCAACCACACATCATAACATGAAGAGACGACGACGTTTAACATGCTCATCATATCTTCAGTCACCTCACTGTGACTCATCATCTACATTCATGCTGTTTGCGGTCCAGTATATTTGAGTGTTTCATTTCCTAAATATAACAAAATCCAGGCTGCCATTATAGCAGATCTTTTGATGATTACTGTATATCTCCACCCTGGTGTTCCAGCGGTTGTTCGACGACCGGGCCGCGGCGAAGCTAAGCCCCGAAAACACCACAAGACCTATCAAAACCCCTTCCTCCTGTTTTCATAATTCATTTGGTAACTATGTGGACCGTCGTACATATATTGACGTATTGGATAATTAGATAGATGAAGGTACTATTGACTTTGGTAAGGAAAAAAATTAAAGCTAAAAACCTAACATATATTTCTAGGCCTAGTATAGCACATATATGTACTATATTAGGCCTAGTATAGTACATATATGTATTATAGTAGGCCTCACATAGCGTGAATTATTCCTAGGATGGTTAGGTTAGGTTTTATTAGCAAAATACAAAATCTTTTCCCGTTTGTCGAAATTTAGTGCCAAATTCTGTGGTTCATTTTCTGATATGTGGTTTGGTCATCACACCAAATTCTACTTTCTAATTGTCCACTGCGTCAATATATGTACGCTGGTCCTCATCGTTACTATAACTGCTATCTCAACAGGAGGATGGGATGACATCTTGACATATTTAACATGTGTTACACAGCTCTCTAAATTTATGTTTCTTTTCGCCCTCCACGACAGGGTGAGGCAAGGTATGCAAGTAGTGTGTTTGGCAGGTCAGGTGCACACAGCATTCGAACCCCACCAAGAGTTACTATAACCTAGTATAAGCCCAACCCCACCAAGCCCAGCCCCACCAAGTCCAGCCCCACCAAGTCCAGCCCCACCAAGTCCAGCCCCACCAAGTCCAGCCCCACCAAGCCCAGCCCCACCAAGTCCAGCCCCACCAAGTCCAGCCCCACCAAGTCCAGCCCCACCAAGCCCAGCCCCACCAAGTCCAGCCCTACCAAGCCCTCGACATCCTCCCAATAACTCAAGCCACCGTCACTTTCACAGGAAAATGCAAATATTTCATTCCAACGGATTTACCACCAAACATTTTACCCATATATATATATATATATATATATATATATATATATATATATATATATATATATATATATATATATATATATACATATATATATATATATATGTGGTGTTTACTAAGTGGAGGCTGTAAATGGGAGCGAGTGTGACCTTCTCACCCCCGCCCCCTGGATGGGGTGCGCGGGCGTGGTGGCTGAGCTGAAGGCACTAGACTGGTAGGTGTTCTCCACACCATTGTTGATAATAAATATTACATTACATTTTATAACTAGCTTATAAAGACTGTAGTTTGCACACATTATTATTATTATTATTTTATATATAATATGAGAGAGAGAGAGAGAGAGAGAGAGAGAGAGAGAGAGAGAGAGAGAGAGAGAGAGAGAGAGAGAGAGAGAGAGAGAGAGAGAGAGAGAGAGAGAGAGAGACAGAGAGAGAGAGAGAGAGAGAGACAGAGAGAGAGACAGAGAGAGACAGAGAGAGAGACAGAGAGAGAGACAGAGAGAGACAGAGACAGAGAGAGAGAGAGAGACAGAGAGAGAGACAGAGAGAGAGAGAGAGAGAAAGAGAGAGAGACAGAGAGAGAGACAGAGAGAGAGAGAGAGAGACAGAGAGAGAGAGAGAGAGAGAGACAGAGAGAGAGAGACAGAGACAGAGACAGAGACAGAGACAGAGAGAGAGAGAGAGAGAGACAGAGAGAGAGAGACAGAGAGAGAGACAGAGAGAGAGAGACAGAGACAGAGACAGAGACAGAGAGAGAGAGAGAGAGAGACAGAGAGAGAGAGACAGAGAGAGAGACAGAGAGAGAGAGAGAGAGAGAGAGAGAGAGAGAGACAGAGAGAGAGACAGAGAGAGAAAGAGAGAGAGAGAGAGAGAGAGAGAGAGAGACAGAGAGACAGAGAGAGAGACAGAGACACTCACTAAACACAACATTACAATTGTTCATTTTCTTACGGCCTTTCCCATTGGACGTATATGCCTACCACCATTTAAAAGGGTGAAGAATAACTAGACCAGTGTTTCCATTTTATTTCAACGTTTCATGAGCAAGGAGACAATTTCAGTAACACACACACGATACTGGGAACACAGTAGACTACAGTTTCAAGTAACAACTTAACACATACACGTGTGAATCCAACTTGTTTTGGGGAACGAGAAGACCTTAATCGCTGCCACCAACAACTGTTGTTGTTGTTGTTATAGATTCAGCCACTCGGAACAAGTTCCAAGTAGCACGGACTATGGTGAGCCCGTAACCAACAACTATAGGGTCAGGTGAAGGAGGTAATAGTTGTCTAAGCTTACGGCTACCTTCTCTCAGTTATAGGACGGTCATCAAACAGTTGAATGCTCGAGGTCAAATTCACTTAAGTGTTAATCGATTGGTCAAGCCTGTGAATAAAGATGGCTTCATGTATACATACAACCCGTCCTCGACTCAAGTCCATTACATCCAGCGGTTGAACCCGCAGACGTATTCATAAATTTTTATATGCTGTTAATTCAAAATGGGAATTCTCTCAAATATTAATTAATATTATAATATATTAGCATACTGCGCATATATAGGCATAGGTTAGGGTAGGTGTTTAGGTTCTGTTGGCGATTATTTGTAGTACGTGGGTGAAGCATTTATAGCGTTGAGGTTCGAACAAAATTCGTCAGTGAAGCACTTGTTCCGGAAGTGTTCGGACGAAATCAATTGTGAGTCGTGTGTAAACCGTTTTTCATTCATAAACAGGGGGTTTGGCGGGTGCATGGAATGGACTTTGGGTCTTTGTTTGGAGGACGGGCTAGTACGTGTGTTGTTGTAAATGATAAGACGAATCACAGAGCTTTCAAAGCAAGGTTTTCAATGCCTTTAAATTATATAACTAATGTGTGTAATTTGTATTCACCTAGTTGTGCTTGCGGGGGTTGACTCAGCTCTTTCGGCCCGCCTCTCAACTGTCAATCAACCATCACTTTTTTTAACTGGGCAATATTGTTGTGATTTATCGTCTTCACTACATTACATTTGTTGGGATTGAATTCCAGCAACCATGTTTGTCCACTCCTAGTTTAAAAGGGACCTCCTGTAACTTCCCGCAGTCATCCTCTGCTTTAACTGTCTTCACCAGCTAGGCGTCATCTGCAAACACACTATTATATATAAGCTCACTCCCATGCGTAAGTAGGTTGTTCACAATTTAGGAACAGCAGGGGTGCCAAGACTGAGCCTTGTGGGACCCCACTTGTCTCTTCTGAGTGTTTTGTCCTTAAGGTATTCCCTTACCTAGTTCAGTGTTTTCCCAGCTATCCCAGCCTGTTTCTCCATCTTGTGCAAGTCTTTCATGAAGTGTACAATGCTTTTTGACAGTAAGAAAATAGCCTACCCAGCCTTCTCTTTCCGGTCTTATTTTAGCAACCTTGTCATAAAACTATTAAAGTTTGTCAGGCGCAACTCTCTAAATCCATGCTCAGCTTTTGTTACATAATCTGTCGTCTTCAGATGGGCTCCATTTTAACCTGATTACTTTCTCCAGCACTATACACAATACTAGTCAGTGATGCCAGGATGTAATTTAGTACCGCTTGTCTATACCCTTTCTTTTCTCTATTGAGACTGTTTGCCTTTTTCCAGAATTCTGAGAGATTTCCTGCTTCGACCATTTTATTAAACATCTTAGATAACAGCTGATAAAGTATTTCGCAGCCTCCTTCAGTCTGGTTCCATTTGGTTTGTCACAGTTGACCAGACCACACACTAGAATGTGAAGGGACGACGACGTTTCGGTCCGTCCTGGACCATTCTCAAGTCGATTGTCTTGAGAATGGTCCAGGACGGACCGAAACGACCGTCGTCCCTTCACCTTCTAGTGTGTGGTCTGGTTAACATACTTCAGCCACGTTATTGTGACTCATCGCCTGCATTTGTCACAGTTCATTCATGTGTTTTTCTACCTGTTCTATGGTGTCATCTATGCCGTCTACTGTTCTGGCCTACCATCTTGTAAACTTGATCTCCATGTTGGCTCTATTGTAAAGATCTCCTGAACTCTTTTTGTTCAGTTCCTCGCATACCTTATTGCTTTATGTGAGAATTTCCCCTTGTCTCCTCAATCTTGTGTAGATTGTACCTCCGTTTTTCTCCTTATAAAACAGCTTTGGTCGTTGGCTTTGTCAGCAATGTCAATTTGAAATTGCCTCTCGGCTTCTTTCCTAACTTTGGTGTAGTCATTTCTAATTATCTCTACCCTGGAAACACAAACCGTAACTGTCTCTATATTCTGCTTGGTACAACTTGTAATAAAGTTGTTACATCTTGGCTTAACGTGTTTATGACGTATTAAAACGTTGTTACAACTTGAAAATATGGGTTGTTATAACTGGTTAGGTGTTAAAACTTCTTCGAACGTTGTAGCAACGTCGTAGTTTCGGTGTGTGTTTGGCGGGTAGTGCCTCTATTATCCTCTGTTCCTAGTTCTCTGTACCTTTCTCGTTTTGTTTTTGTTCTTTCGTTAGTTTACCTGCATTGTCTATTCAACCAGGAGTTTACTGCTTCATTGTGTTGGTGCATTTAGACAAGCAGCACATTGACACGGGTCAGGGTAGATAACACATGGAATACACTAGGCAGTGATGTGGTGAAGTCAGACTCCATACACAGTTTTAAATGTAGATATGATAGAGCCCAGTAGGCTCAGGAACCTCTACACCAGGTGATTGACTGTCGAGAGGCGGACCATAGAGCCGAAGCTCAACCCCCGCCAGCATAACTAAGTGAATACATTTCTATCCAATTAATTTGAACATCACATTTACCGTCTTCACCTCCAGCTCTCTCTATCATTATGAAGAAAGTTCCTTCATCTTACTGTCTACACATCCTCCTGTTTAGACAGAATTTTTTGTAACTATGCTGACCATCATACATATAGTGATGTAATAGACAATTAGAGTGTAGAATTTGATACTATTCACTTTATAGAGTCCGGAAAAATAAAGCTAAAAGCTCTAACAGCTGCCATTATCGTCATGTCTCGAACTGTTGCTACCCCTAATGTGTACTCTTGCTGGTCAGTTACCTCTGATAATTTGACTTCGAAGCTCTAGTGTGGGTGTACAACATGGCTACACCACCACCGTCCCTTTCATCCCATCTTTATTATATGATATCCTCGTGGGATGATTGCATTTGCTATAATACATATCGTTTCGTTTCCGTCATGGTAATCGCGTATGGTTGTTCTGCCACTCTTAACTGTAACTCTATACCTTTATTCGTAATTCCATCTGCGTTTGTGTACATACCTTTTATGCTACGCGTCACAACTGAGCTGCTTTTGTTTTCCTGAGGGTATTTGTTCACGTGACTGCATATCCATGTCTGATTAAGGAAGGTGGTATGATGATCTAGACACTCCAGCCTGCTCATTTGTATGGGTGCCATTAGGCTGGGCACAGCCCTACTACTTCCCTCTATAGTACTCTTTGCTGTCAAGTCTGCTACCTCTTGTGCTCCATGTCATTATATGGTCTCTATCTTCACACCAGCGGAATCTTTTGCTGCCTCAAAGGTTTTGTCTAGTCTCGATCCCAATATCCCACATTCTCAACTTGTTGACCAATTCACACACTAGAAAATGAAGAGACGACGACGTTTCGGTCCGTTCTGGACCATTCTCAAGTCCATTGTGTGTCGACTTGAGAATAATCCAGGACGGACCGAAACGTCGTTGTCACTTCATTTTCTAGTGTAGATTGGTCAACATTCTTCAGCCACGTTATTGTGACTCATCGCCTACATTTTTAACTTTTATAATTTTCTCTGTTACCCAACTTTCTTGCATTTCCTTCCACTGTTTTTATTCTGTTTTGAAACCCATTTACACTTGCCTTTCTTTTGTGAAGGTTTCCTTCAAATCTTCTGCTTGCTTAAAGGTTGCAATGTAGAGCTCGTCACTGCCGTCAAGTGTGTATGGAGAGGGGGGAGGTCTGTACCTCCAAGGTGCTCACATTAAGAACCCTCCTTCCCAAGAATGGCCTCCCCCCCCCACCCACCACAAAGTCACTATGCACCCACTGAACTCTCTGGAGATTACAGCATCTCACAAGCTAGCCACAAGCGACCATGGGAGAGTTACAAGAGGAAGGAAACTTGTTGTTGTCAGCCGGCCGGAGCTTTCCACTCGCCACACCGTAAAAACACAACTGTTTTAAGGAGGAAATGTATATGTTTACCTCTCAGAATGTTTGGTAATATGTTTGTGATGTGTGTCTATGTATATATTAACACGTTGTACTGAATGGGGTGAGAATAGCTTGAGCTACCTCATCCCTTTGTGTGTATTTTACCTCAATAAACTTATTTCAATTTCAATTTCAACCGTTTTGCCTATCTAGAAAATTACGAACCCAAGCAACCCACCCAACCTATCGAGATCGATGCACAGTAAACGTTCATACCACTTTGGTGTATCACTAAATACTGTACAGCGAAATTTTACAAGCTTGGTTGATTACGTAAAATATGATGCAACACGTTGGGTGATGGGACAGGTTATCTTGCAACACATCCTCGTGAGATAATAAAGAAATTAGTTTGGAATTTTGATTTCACTCTTAACAAACAAACTTGAGGTGTTGGGATACAATAGTGAGAAGTGTGAATAACGGGAGAGAAGGGAAGGCATTTAATTGGTGGAGACAGCAAGAGGCGCTGATTGGTGGCATGTGAGGAAGGGGGGAGGTAGGGGGGAGGTAGGGGGGAAGGGGGGGGTAGAGATCAGTGCCAAACAGACCAGCTGACCCTCGCGTTGCCAAGATAATCTGTCACTCACCACCAATCTCCCCTCCCTCACCCCAACCTCATCTTCCCTCCCCGCCTCATCCTGGAGTAGTGATAGGATAGTGCTGGATGGATAGTGGTAGGATGGTGGTGGGCGTGGGAGGGTGGGGGGGATGGTAGAGGTGCGTGGTGCAGGCGGGCGTCAGGCGTGGAGCCACAATGCTAGCCAAGTGTGGGTAGGATGCCACACATACACACACGCACGCCGTCACAAACTATGCGCGCACATACACACACACACACACACACACACACACACACACACACACACACACACACACACACACACACACACACACACTCAAAATAGCCGGGCACAGTGCACCAACTTGCATGAAGGTTTACACCTCATGGTCTCCCACGGCCCCCCCCCACCATTCCTCCTCCCACACACCTGAGACCTCCCTCCCTCCCTCCCTCCCTCCCTCCCTCCCTCCCTCCCTCTACCCCCTCCAACACACACAATGTCTCTCCCACGGTATACCCCCCCCCCTCTCCCACCCAGATAACTGAAACTGATAATGAGAGAGAAATTAATATTTTAAATATTATCTATTTACTAGTGAAGAACTTAACATTTTGCCTTCAGGTGAACAAAGCTACATTGGTGGTAAATGAAGCATGATTTGCTAGTTAAGTGGTTACCAGGGATGGAGTTATTACATGGCCAGATGAAGTGTTCTTGAAGGTGCTTAAAGAATGTAAAGAAGAGCTTAGTAAGCTGTTGTGCAGACCACACACTAGAAAGTGAAGGGACGACGACGTTTCGACTTGAGAATGGTCCAGGACGGATCGAAATGTCGTCGTCCCTTCACATTCTAGTGTGTGGTCTAGTCAACATACTTCAGCCACGCTATTGTGACTCCTCGCCTGCAGCTTAGTAAGCTGTTGTCTTGCATACTGAATAAATTATTAAAGTCGAGAGGAGTACCGGAGTCGTGGAGGCTTGCCAATGTGGTCCCGACTTTCAAGACGAAACAGATCACTTGCATCGTACTATCGGACAATTACCTTAATGTCTATTGTCAGGATAACTACTTGAATAAAAAATGGCACAAGCCTTTCGTCTATACGTTGACAGATTAACAAAGGATTCATAACATGGTTTTGACGAAGGGGCACTCAAGCCTGATACATTTGCTATCATTCTATTTCAGGAGCGTGCACTAAATGCGTGCTCATTTATCTCACCAAATGAAGACAAAGTTAACCTCTGGAATTAGAAACCTGTCACATGAAGAGGTTCACAAAGCTTAATTGACATTCTCTAGGAAGGCGAAGAGTTAAGGGTGACATAATTAGAGTGTGTGCATGAATGGGCATGACAAGGGGAACAAAGAAGGGGGTGGCGACGACCTTCATGCAGGTCGTCGTTCAATCCCCGGTCGTCCAAGTGGCTGAGCTCCATTCCTTCTCCCCGTCCCATCGCAAATCCTTATCCTGACCCTGCCCAATCACTTGGGGTGGACGGTAGAGCGACAGTCTCGCTTCGTGCAGGTCGGCGTTCAATCCCCGACCGTCCAAGTGGTTGGGCACCCTTCGCTCCCCCCTCCCCCCTCGTTCCATCCCAAATTCTGACCCCTTCCAAGTGCTATATAGTCGTAATGGCTTGGCGCTTTCCCTTGATAATTCCTTTCCCTTCCAGGGACATTCCTGCACGGGCCCTAAGCCTCTGGCTGGCCTCTATATTTATATAGTATTATACATATTAACACAAAATAGAGCACAGAGCAATGGATATAAATTGACAAAGTTTAAATATAGGAAAGACCTGGGTAAATACTGGTTTGGTAACAGGGTTCTTGATTTCTGGAACAGATTACCGGGTAATGTAATAAACGTGGGATCCCTTCATTGTTTCAAGCGTAGGCTAGATATATACACGAGTCTGGGTAGATATAGATAGGACCTGCCTTCAATGGCCCAATAGGCCTTCAGTTTCTTAATTCTTTTGTTCTTTATCTCCCATGCTACACCCCCCCCTCCCACTACCCACATACCTACCCCCTCTCCCATGCTACACCCCCCTCCCACTACCCACATACCTACCCTCCCTCCCATGCTACACCCACCCTCCCACTACCCATATATCTACCCTCTCTCCCATGCTACACCGCCTCCAACCATCAATACACCTGATCCTCTCCCACGAAATACCTGACGTCTCTCCCACCACCCACACCTTCCCCTTACTGGATTCCGCCCACGCTACACCCACCTCCCACCCACCTGACCACGCTTCCTCCCCATGAAACACCCCACTCCCATACACCCGACTCCTCTCCCACGCTACACCCCCCCCCCTTCTACCACCCAAACACCTGACATCTTCCCACTACACTATCATACCTGTTGCTTCTGGCATCTTAACATACGAGTCACAGTCGTTGGCAGGTGTTTTATGTACTGTTTAGTACATAAATTTAGTTTAGTTTAGTTTTAGTTTAGTAAATTTACATTTAGTTGCAGGTGTTTAATAGTACTGTGATAGGCTTATTGTCACAGTTTCTCTATTTGTGAATTCAAAGCATTTGTTCATCTGATTTAATTTCAAGTAAAAGATCACTAGAGTTTAATAATTGTCATGAAGCAGCTTTGGCTGCATCTGCCAGCGATGGTATTTTGTAGGTGGCTTCCTGCTGGGTCCTATTGAGTTAACCGATTAGTGGCTGAGGGCTGTGTCCTTTTGTCCAATGTCTATACTGTGGGGTCGGTCCTAATATCTCGAGTCATTTGATGAGCGAGTTTCAGCCTGTTTGAGATGCGTTCTCCAACGTTGGTGGTGTCTGCTGCACGTAAGTAGTCTGTTCCAGGCAGATAACTTAAGAGGAGTTTCCCACCTTTCTGATCCTCTTCAGTTGACTGGTGCTGTCTGGCCATCTCGTCCTCCCAATACAGCGTCGCATTTTGACGTATACTCTCTCCCTAATGCCAAAAACTGTCGTACTAGAAAATGGCAGCGGCTGGCGAAATTGACGTACAATCAGGGTGGCTGATTGCTGGGTTGCAATAGAGTAATGAGTTATGATAGAGGCGAGCATGCGGGCCCGTGGAGAGCGCTGGCCGCCGGTAACCAAGCATTTAGGGCACCTGGGTAGGACGGACATGTTTTGTTAATGGTCGGTACTTTGGCCTCGCTACAGCGAGCATCACGCGCCGCTTTACGGAGTGCCAAGTGCCAACTGGGACACTCCAACGCCCAGGCTGCAATACATCACTGACATCAGTGGTATGTAACCACTGTATAACCATCTAATCACCCCCACCATCAATGCACACAGAAACAACCCAACCACTGTAGTTGAGGAGGAGAGGATCGATGAGAGTGGAGGGGGGGGGGGGGGAGGGAGGGTTGGCAGCGGCATTGTCATGGGTGACACTGGTGCCTCACCTTGGCATGTAGGAGGCCAGATGCCCCGGCCAGCTAAACCACTGGCACATCGCCGCCATAGGGCGCATGCCTCATGTACAAAGCAACATTAGCAGAGTGGTGCTGTGTGTGTGTGTGTGTGTGTGTGTGTGTGTGTGTGTGTGTGTGTGTGTGTGTGTGTGTGTGTGTGTGTGTGTGTGTGTGTGTGTGTGTGTGTGTGAGGGGGGGGGGGCTGGCCGGAAGATGGATGGGTAAGCGTGTTGGAAAGGTGGGTGTCTGAGCATGTCTTGGACAGGTCTGGAGCAGAGGAATCCAGTGAGCGAGCGTGTGCGTGCGTGTGTGCATGTGGGGAGGGGGGGGGGCTCATGGGTGTGCTCACACGGGGTCAAGTAACACCCTGGGAACCACTAAGCCGACCTGGACCAGACACCACCACCACCAGACGCCGCCCACACCACACAGGTACATACCGCCCACCACACACTACCTTGTGATTTACTTGGGATACCTGAACCTTACCTGGAGAGGGTCTTGAGAGTTGTTCTACTCTCCGACTCCGGCCCGAGGCCAGGCCCGACTTGTGATAACTTGGACCAAATTGGCTGTTGCGTGAGGCAGCCAGCAGGTGTCGCTGGGTGCCAACCATCACCCAAACACGATGCTTACAACAACAATCTAGTCAAACGAACACAGTTGTAAAAACAGGTTTTGTACCATTGAAATACATACTACAAGGATTAAGCCGTGACCATACAGGCTAATCTATCCTGTAGGCCTAAGAAATTCTTGGATTAATATAAGCCATCGTAAGCCTAATTTTAGTACATGTGCGGTACAGTAGGCCTACCACAGTTTACATTTGGTTGTCTTCCTCGCGCACTCTACAATATATAAGAGTACAAATCGTCAACTCTTGCGAGTGTAACAGTACAGTTTTGTACGTTCGACTAATAGTTGATACTTTAACTATCGTTTATGGATGACAGCCTGTTGACAGGTTGTTATATCTTGACAAGTTGTTAGCTGTTGACAGGTTGTTTGCGTGCGTGCGTGTGCACTCACGTAATTGTGCTTGCGGGGTTGAGCTTCGGCCCTCTGTTCCCGCCTCTCAACTGTGTGTGTGTGTGTGTGTGTGTGTGTGTGTGTGTGTGTGTGTGTGTGTGTGTGTGTGTGTGTGTGTGTGTGTGTGTGTGTGTGTGTGTGTGTGTGTGGAGAGCATGGAGGAGGAGGCGTCAACAGCTAGGCAAGGAATCAAGTAATTCATGGCAACAATGTGGAGGGGGTGAGGTGAAAATGGCTGCCTGCCCCATTCCCCTCACAACTCTTCCCCCGGCACCCCGAGTACAGTGCCCTGGCAGTGCCACCGGCGTCTCACTCTAGTACAGTGCCACCTACTAGACAATTAACCTTAGATAATCAACAATCACGCGCTAATCACCAACTACGTTAAGGCAGTAATTAAATACATCACCAGTGTCGAGTCACTCAAAATGCACTCTTGATTTGGAAGGAGGCATGGCTGAGGAGTGCCAGGAGTGCCAGGGGTGCCAGGTGTGTGATACTAAACATCCCCATCTCGCAGGATGGTTCTCGTCCAAGGGTAGTTAATCACTGGTCTGGTTTTCTTTTTAATAACACATTTAGGTAACTCTGGTTGTGCCTCGGAGAGGCTGCAGGATCCAGTAAGTTCAGTAGAACTTCGGTTTCAACTCCTCTTGACCATGTCGTAGCTCAGTCGATTAAGGCAGCGTCTGGGATGCTCTCTGGCGCAGGTTCGAATCCTCGCCACGGCCCTTGTGGATTTGTTCACATTTAGGTACGTTTGCGTTGATACAGCTGCGCTAGAGTATGAAGGGGAGTACAGTGTGTGTCAAGAACTACGTGATGCTAAATGTCCCCATCACACAGGACGGTTAGCGACACAGGGCCATGTGATCAGTAGTCTGTACTCTGGATGCATTATGAGGATTTACTCAAGAACAGTCTGGTCACTCAGGAGCAACCCTTCACTCTACGGTTCCCACTCGCCAGGTTTCAGTAATACAGCAGCTGGTTGTACCAGCACCTCCCAGGACTACACAACTACAATTTATCTGACTCAATAAATCATAATTTACAGCAACGCTGCTCAAGAAAGCTTAATTTGGTTGGTATATTTAATTGGGCCATTCACTTCATACAAATATTGTGCTATATTAAAGTAACTTAATTACTTGGTTATTGTATGATCCAAACACAGCCACTGTTCAGCAACCCAAGGTCAGGATTCAGGAAGCATTTACGTGTTGGCTTACGAAACCTCTACATCTTTCTTCAGTCATGGCGGCTTTGAATTTATTAAGGTGAGAGAGGGGGAGGGGGGGAGATGGGGAGGGGGGGCGATGGGGAGGGGGGAGGCGGGAACTAGCTAGAGTAAGGAATGACACAATATGTGATGGACTAAGAGAGAGAGGGTGAGGGGCCGCCGCCCCCCACTGATGGACTAAGAGAGAGAGAGGGTGAGGGGCCGCCGCCCCCCACCAACACTACCAGACCCTCCGCTCTACCAACACCAATACTCTAAAGTTGACCTTCCAAGGAATCTCAAATATGTTAGTTCACCTGAATCATAAGGTGAGCGTGCGTGAATAGAGGGGGGGGGGGGTGGGGGGGAGGCGGGGTCAGTCTGGCACACCACGACACAATGCCCCCCCCCTCACACCCCACTGAACAACACTAACTCTTCGTACCCCCACCTTCTCGAAGGTTCTTCCCCACCCCACTATTCACCGTCTTGAGGGGTGGGTGAGGGGAGTGGGTGAGGGAGGGGTGGGTGAGGGGAGTGGGTGAGGGGGGTGGGTGAGGGGGGTGGGTGAGGGAGGGGTGGGTGAGGGGGAGTGGGTGAGGGGGGAGTGGGTGAGGGAGGGGTGGGTGAGGGGGGGGAGTGGGTGAGGGAGGGGTGGGTGAGGGGGGGGGGGATGGTTGAAGGGTGTGTCAACCATAGTGTGAAGTACACCAACACTGACATAAGAGGAAGGTGTCTACACCAAGAGGTGTATTTCGCTTCCCGGTGTATATATATAGTATTCACTTTAGTGCTGAACTACGTGACCGCAAGTGCCCCTCGAGGCTAAATTATAGACCAATGTAAAGCTTGGTCCGGTTCCTATAGGCACCCAGCCCTGCACTACCGTACCACACGCACCTCTATAGCTACCCTCAATATTAAGCACCCGCACTACCGTACCACACGCACCTCTATAGCTACCCTCAATATTAAGCACCCGCACGCACTCAACTCCCACACCCTCTTTCACACACACGCACGCACAACCATCGAACTCACGTCGGCCACATGTGAAGTAAATATGTCATAAAGATCTACCCTCAGTGTTAGCATTATTATAAAAGTTTCTATAAGTGGCGGACCAACCACATTGTGGGCCTGCGGGCGGCGCCAAGCAACAGCCTGTTTGATCAAGGCGTCAAGGCAGGCCTGGTTGGTGCCATATTCGCTTTCTTATGCTCACTAAAACATTAGATCATCTGGCATCATTATTCCCAAATGATGTACACGTTGTTGTCCTTTAAGTAGATCTGACTGTCTTCCATTGCCTTCAATTCTTCAGTGTCTTCAACAGCAACATGTTTCATGATGATTTTTGTATCGTCTGCAATTGATGACACGAAGCTGCCACCTTTTTTGTCTATATTTTATATGAGTGAGAAAAATCAGTGTTGCAAGGACTGTGTCCGGAGGTTCAGAGCTTTTCACCGGTTGCTTGGTCTTGATTTAGTTGACTGTTACTGCTGGCGCTGTTTGTCATGTGTGGTGTATCAGAGCACTATTGTTACACCAACATGGTTCCTCTCCCTGCAGATGAGGGTGGGAGGGAGGGTACAATGGATAAATTTAAATTAATGAAGGACCTGGGTAAATACTGGTTTGGTGACTGGTATATTGAATTATGGAACAAATCACCGGGTAACACAATAAACGTGGGATCGCTGGGTTGTTTCAAGCGTAGGTTATACACATATATGAACCAGTTCGCGAGGATATAAACAGTGGCTGCCTCGTATAGGCTGATAGGCCTTCTGTAATTTTCTCTTATGCTCTCAATTGACAGGTTATACTTGCTGTCAATCTCTCTTGACAGCGCACTACTGACACTGTCTACAAGGAATTATGTTGCACTGTGTCAACAAGATTCTCATCAGTAATTCAACGACACATTTCCAGCACCAGTGACTCTGGTGAGGGTATCAGGAGCAGTAGTTACAAGCGTGAGTGTGGGACACTATGCTTGAGGAGATAATGTTCACTGCTACAATGGTCGGAGAACAGCGGGCGGGCCGTAGTGTTCACGAGTGAGAACCGCGCCAGCAACAGCCCGCGGCTTGTTTACACACCACCAAGTATTATCTATACTATCGTCGGGATGATGGGCAAATAGCCTCGGCTACCATCATCTTTTGTACGGTCGTGATGGTCGAGCAGTTAAAGTCTCCTGTACACCAGTTGCATAGTGCTCCTGGCATTATGGGTTCGAGTCACTTCTGGGGTGTGGAGTTTTCAGTTTTTCTATACTATCAACTATAGAGATGGCGAGTGAGTACGCGGCATGCTGTAACATTCCACCACACACACTCAGACACTCACCACACACCCACCCACACACCCACCACACACCCACCCACACACACACACCCACACACACACCCACAAAGGGTCACCTCCAGGCTGGCACCACCCACCACCACCACCTTGACCGTGCCTGGCTCCCCAAGTGCCACCCCCCAACATTCCCCACATGCACCCTCACCAACCACCTGCCAAGCTGCGCCACTGTTCCCTCCCGAGCGAGTGCGCGCCCCCACAACAAGTGCCACAGCGAAGCTTAAAACTGCTGTGAAGACACACACTCCAGGAGCCCGGGTTCCGGAGCCCACTACAGCTGTGACTTCACGAAGCGGAACACGAGTGACTAACAGGCAGGTGTGTGAATCAATGCCAAGTGTAAACCATTGGCAGGTATGACTCTCTGACAGGTGGAAGTAACTGAGAACGGTGAGCTCAACGAACACCTGGGAATCACAGTAGCAAGTGCAAGAAGCAGGTGTTTGATGATACTGAGGAGGGGGCAAGAAACTGAGGAATGATTGGGGAAGGGGTGGGGGGGGAGCGTGCTGGTAGAAAGGTATGGAGGGAAGCTGGTGTTAGAAGCTAGTGGAAAGTTTTGGTGGGGTGTAGTAGCGAGGCAGGTGAGAGGGGGGAGAGGGAGGGGGGAGAGGGAGGGGGGAGAGAGAGGGAGGGGGGAGAGAGAGGGAGGGGGGAGAGAGAGGGAGGGGGGGAGAGAGAGGGAGGGGGGAGAGAGAGGGAGGGGGAGAGAGAGGGAGGGGGGAGAGAGAGGGAGGGGGAGAGAGAGGGAGGGGGAGAGAGAGGGAGGGGGAGAGAGAGGGAGGGGGAGAGAGAGGGAGGGGGAGAGAGAGGGAGGGGGAGAGAGAGGGAGGGGGAGAGAGAGGGAGGGGGAGAGAGAGGGAGGGGGAAAGAGAGGGGCTGGGAGGGAGGAGGGGAGAGAGGAAGAGGAGTGCGGGGGTGAAACCAGGGGTGGTTCACATATCTGGAAATGGGGGAGGGGGAGGGATGGATAGGGTAATTGGGAAAGGCAAAGAGTCAAGGATATGGGAGATGTGTAGGATTGTGTGGAGGAAAGAGGGTAGGGGGGATGGGCAGGATGATATACACGTAAACCAAATACTTGGTATACACGAGCACTACATTCCATTAGAGGGAAGCATTCCTTGTGGTATTGATTCTTGGTTTACTACTTGCTTCACTATTGGGAATGGGGCGGGGGGGGAACGTAACCCTCCCCCCTACAACCACCACCCCCACCCCTCCCCACCACCACCCCCCCGCAAGCCACACAAGTACCACCCACGGATCTTGAGGCGCAGTGGTCTACGTCCGAGACTCACAATCGAGGGGACCCGAGTAAATAGCCTTCGGCAGGACAGAAACGGCTGGGCAGGCTTCCTTTAACCTGATGCCTCCGTTCACCTAGCAATAAAAATAGGTACCAGGGAGTCGCGTCAACTACTGTGGATCCTGAGGAACGTCATTAATAGGGCCAATTGCAGGCTTCCTGTCCCAAAAATTGGGCCATCTGAAAATTCTTCATGTACTCGGGAATGTTGAAAATATACACACACAATTTTATATATATATATATACACTGCTTTGGTAACGAAGCAGTTAAACCATTAACTGTACAGTATAGGAAAGCTTTAACCGAGTCATTAGACCGGTTTATATATGCAAGGTTTAGCTAGCTCTTAATAAGGTGAAGACCTTAAAGCAGATTTAAGGTTACGCCTTAAATGACGAACTTTTAAGACGTGTTATGTTGATATACAAGACTATCAGGACGCCTTTAAGATGGGCAGAATCAACAGAGACATAATCGAATACACAAAAATAATCTATCCTCCACAAATGATAGTATTAGTACTTGCAGCTCTGTGTATCTATGTATTTATGTCTGTAGGTTAGATTTAGCATTTTAAAAGCACTACAATCACCTTCAGTGGTTGATTGTTCAATAAATCCCGGAACTATATGTTTAACACATCTCTCAACCTGTCCACGAAGGACAGAAGAAAATGTATATATGTTGGTTAGCACTGTAAATGTCTGGCCACATCTGTGGCAGAAAAAAGTACTTACAGTGACTGCGGTGTACATGTACAAAATAGCCAACGAGTGCTTTGATTATTGGGTAGGTTGTTGCAGCTTTGCAATACCCTCTAGTGATCCAATAGTGTCGAACGTGGGCTCATTCTGAGCGCATCAGCCCATATTTAGTGCATATGTGGGAGCATGAATCAAATATGAACCGATGCATCTAAAAAAAGAAGGGCCACGTTTTGTAATGGGTACTATTAGTTATGGAGGATAGACTATGGAAAAAGCATTAAGTACACTGCCAGAAGCGGTCTCTCCAGCACTTATTGTGTCTTAGGGCGGTACGAAGAAGAGAGACAGACAGAGAAAGAGAGAAAAAGAGAGAGAAAGACAGAGAGAAAGACAGACAGAGAGAGAGAGAGAGAGAGAGAGAGAGAGAGAGAGAGAGAGAGAGAGAGAGAGAGAGAGAGAGAGAGAGAGAAAGAGAGAGAGAGAGAGAGAGAGAGAGAGAGAGAGAGAGACAGACAGAGAGAGAGGCAGAGAGACAGAGAGAGAGACAGACAGAGAGCGAGACAGACAGAGAGACAGAGAGAGAGAAGGAGGGGGGGGGTCAGGGGCGAGTCACAGACCGTCCTTACAGGGAGTCAAGCGTCCTTACCCTCACTAACATCACCACAGCTTACGCTTAAGCATAACAACAACAACAATAATAATAATAATAAAAAGCAGTCACTACACAGATCTCAGAGTGACAATTTATTGGATCACGTCCTCATGGCGTCACCACCTGTCCCTCGAGTGCTACTCGAGAGGGGGGACAGGCAGTACTACTGCTCCTCTACATACATGATCTACCCAAACGTCCTACTTGCTGCTGCTGCTGCTGCTGCTGCTGCTGCTTATTTTCTCTGCTGCCATGACAAGGAAGAGTGGTCTCCACCACAAGGAGTCTTAAGGCCCCGTTGTTTTAGCCCTTGCTGTCGTCTCGGCTGATGACAATAGTTAACCATCCAAAACAGATAAGTCAGCAGAGAAAACTTGAGGAAGTTCAGAAGGAGGGGGAGGGGGGTTACTACCGTCCTTGGAGATCCCAAGAGCAATATACAGATAGCTGGAGAAGGCACACAAAGCGAGGAACAAAGGGGTTCAGTACAATTTGTACATACAAACCTTGACCAGCGAGGCTCCAGAGCAGCAATCATCTGAAACTACAGCACATATACCACAGTCCTACTATGTATACAAACTACCTAACATTATATACATGTAAACACACATGAATGTATCAACGAAAGAAATATATATATATATGCATATTGTGGCCTTTGTCTTTTGCACAGGCTAAGGGGTAATGGTTGTGTGTGGGGGGGGGGGGGGAAGGGGGGTACTATCATTTCATGAATAGCCTCCCCTTCCCCCCCACACACAATACATAGAGCTGAAAATGAGTTGTAACAGAGAACAAGAAGAGTATACAAGTCCCGTGCTCCCAGCGCCCTTATCAAGGGGGGACTAACTCCCGAGGCACCTTGTAAATTGAGCTTGAAATATTCAATGCGCACTTGATAAGCACGTTTGGAAAACCAAGAAATATTGTCCTTAAAACTCTGCAATCGTGAGTTTTAGTGTCGAGAGAGAGAGAAAGAGACGTGTGTGTGTGTGTGTGTGTGTGTGTGTGTGTGTGTGTGTGTGTGTGTGTGTGTGTGTGTGTGTGTGTGTGTGTGTGTGTGTGTGTGTGTGTGTGTGAGAAAATTTAGTTGGAGTAAGAATATTAGATAACCGACTGTTAGAAAAGCGGGGTCCAAGAGCTAAGGCGCTGGATCCTACAGACACCATTAGTATAAACACGCAGGGGTCCAGGAGACCTTCCCTCGTAGCGGAGCTGGGTATATGCGGGCAGGTGTGCTGTGTGTGTGGCGTCTAGCAGGGCATGGCGCGGCTACCACTGAGATACCACCAGCTGTGTTCACATAGTCCAAGTCATGTGAACTCAGGATGGTTCTCGTGGTACCCGCCCGGTTGGTACTCCTCGGCTGGTGGTAGGTACAGCAGTCTTCCATGACCAGGCGTGGGGGGGGGGGTAAGGCAGCGCCTCTAAGGTCAAGCAGAGTCCTGTAGGGGGGATGGTGCGGTCCCCATACACTGGCGATGTTTGTCCAAAAGCTTCATATCTTGTAGTCCGGTGGCCTATGACAGGCCATAGGCTTGAGGCAAACCTCAAGCCAGTGTACACTACACTGGCTTGAGGTCTGATGCAATGCAATACACAAATAACGATCGGTGAAAGACAGTTACCAGGTGACCTGGTAACATAGAAGCGCACACAGTTTGGTGACCAACACTCACACACATATTATGACCTAGTAACCTACGCCAGTATAGAGCCTGGTGACCTAGATGTAGCGAACTGCGGGTCTTTTGACGCCAACATGGCTTCCGTCTAGACCAATGTCTACCTCAAACCAAACCAAACTATAGGGAGGGTGTTCTTAACACCCCTGTGTCAGAACACGAGGTGTAGGACCTCCCTGTCCTACACCTTCCCCTGCACATAATTACACACACACACACACACACGTGGGCCAGGTGAACACACTGACAACACAATCACAATATTCTATAATCAATATGACCCTAAAATTAACTCACAATCGCCCACAAATACACAATATTAAACGTTCTCCAAATATTGCCAAATGTGGCCCCAGCCTTCCCCGCCTCTCCTCCCTGCCAAGAGGGGGAGAAGGTGGTGGTGGGGGCGGTACTCACAGCCTGCCGGAGGTCTCCAGGAGACCGTCGTCGCCCTCAATACGGTAGATCTTGCCGTACATGACGTAGTCGAAGGGGTCGGCGCGGCTGGGCCCCGTGTCTAGGGGGTTGTACTCGGGGCCGTCCGTCGGGTACCCGTCCTCCCGCAGCGTCGTCGCCAACACCAGCCGGAACTTGTCCCCTGTAGGCACACAAAACTCTACCGTCACCTTCTACAATTATATATATATATTATATATATATATATTTGCGAGAGAGAGAGAGAGAGAGAGAGAGAGAGAGAGAGAGAGAGAGAGAGAGAGAGAGAGAGAGAGAGAGAGAGAGAGAGAGAGAGAGAGAGCGAGCAAGCGAGAGAGAGTGAGAGAGTGAGACACAGACAGACAAGACAAACTAATATCAAAGTGCGTGTGACTCATTAACCTTGAAACAGTAGTGTTAAGCAAAAGGAGTAATAGACCATTAACAATACCCAGAACACTTGTGTACAACACACAACAAACAACCAGCCTGACTGTAATTAACACCACCCCATAAAATGCTCCAAAATGAAAAACCAAAAAAAAAAAAAAAAAACATTATCAATATAATATCAATTCAACCACACAGGGCTCCCAGCAAACAGAGGTCCCAGCAAGCTGGTTTCCACACATTCCTGTAAAACATTAAAGCTCAAAATTTTAAAGCGATTATTGCATAACCACTTCTTGTTGCAGCATGCATCGGTCACACACACACGCACACACACACGGACACACACACGGACACACACACGCACACACACACGGACACACACACGGACACACACACACACACACACACACACACACACAGGCGGATGTAGGTGTCCATTGGAGCCCACTACTCGCAACAATGAACTATTTGCACACTTTGCT
This sequence comes from Procambarus clarkii, assembly GCF_040958095.1. Classification (NCBI taxonomy): domain Eukaryota; kingdom Metazoa; phylum Arthropoda; class Malacostraca; order Decapoda; family Cambaridae; genus Procambarus; species Procambarus clarkii. The sequence goes on from NC_091169.1 coordinate 25,015,304, forward strand.
GAGAACAAGTCACAATAACGGAGCTGAAACAGGTTAACACACGCATATGGAGTGATGATGACTGCGTGTCGGTCCGTCATGGACCCTTATCAAGGCTCTAGGACGGACCAACAATGGTCCAGCACGGACCGAAACGTTACTTTTGCTTCCTCTGTGGGTTGCTTTATTATTAGTATTACTATTATTAGTATTATTATTATGTTCTTATTTCGATTCTAACAGTTACTTTATAGCGTCTTTTTTGGACGCTATAACAATAACACTTAAGAGACGCAGACACACAACACATTCCTCTACCTTACAGATTAACGCAACACCTGACTAAATATTATTTAACAAGTAGCCAATAACCAATGAGAACTTTCAAGCGTGTAAGCTGCCATCCTCTGACTCAGTATGTCGGCTTCCTTGCCGGTGTTGTGTATCTTGTGTGCACTCAACCTCACACACGGACGGCGGGCGTCGCTGCCTCCACACGGACGGCGGGCGTCGCTGCCTCCACACGGACGGCGGGCGTCGCTGCCTCCACACGGACGGCGGGCGTCGCTGCCTCCACACGGACGGCGGGCGTCGCTGCCTCCACACGGACGGCGGGCGTCGCTGCCTCCACACGGACGGCGGGCGTCGCTGCCTCCACACGGACGGCGGGCGTCGCTGCCTCCACACGGACGGCGGGCGTCGCTGCCTCCACACGGACGGCGGGCGTCGCTGCCTCCACACGGACGGCGGGCGTCGCTGCCTCCACACGGACGGCGGGCGTCGCTGCCTTGAGCACAACAACTAGGAAAAAGATGACCTCTAGCGGCAGCTTCTGGCACCAATATAATGATACCAACGATGCCAATATAGTCCACTATATTATGCGCTTCAGCTTCCAATACACACATGAACAGCAGCCGGAGAACTTGAGAACACAGTTTCCGTGAAGAGAACCTGTACAACTCGTGGGGGTATCCTTGTGATGAACCCGAGGCAGTAAACTTGAAACTATCGCAGGTAAACTTCAGGTTATTGTTGCTGGGGGGAAACTCGAATATTTCTGCTGAACTTGTGAACAGACCAAATATAGAACAGTTCGTAATGAACAGTGAATTTGTAGAGCACAGTAGCAGCCGTGTAAGACTCGGACAATACTTTAGTGCGTGCGTGTGTTTTTGAGTGAGGAGAGTGCGCGCTGTAGTGTGTGCGAGTGGTGGGTCGAGAGGACTATGCCTCAGCACGGAGCTGAACCAGCTTTATATCTGTGCTATCAGCTGAGGGCGTGTGCAGTTATCAAATCAGAGAGCACCTGCTCACTACGTGGTCATTATGCCTGGCTGGTAGGGAGGCACGGGCACGCCCTCCCCACGCCCCCCTCAACACAAAGACCCGGGACACGTCTCCCGTCGCGTGCGCGCGTTGTGAACTCGCGCGCGCACACGTACATCTTATGGAGTTTGTATAGCATTCAGAGTCAGTTGGGGAGAAGAATAACTCACTCACTAGAGGAGAAGAACTCACGATCGATCGAGAGTGAGTGAGTGAGTGAGTGAGTGAGTGAGTGAGTTCGAGCTCCTACCTTACTTTGCTGTTACCCTGCGATGATTTCAGGGGCTTAGCGTCCTCGCGGCCCGGTCCTCGACCAGGCCTCCTGCTTGCTGGACTGATCAACAAGGTTGTTTCGCAGCCTGACGTATGAATCACAGCCTGGTTGATCAGGTATCCTTTGGAGGTGTTTATCAAGTTCTCGCTTGAACACTGTGAGGGGTCAGCCAGTTATGTCTATTATGTGTAGCGGAAGCGTATTGAACAGTCTCGGGCCTCTGATGTTGCTAGAGTTCTCTCTCAGAGTACCTATTGCACCTCTGCTCTTCAACGGGGGTATTCTGCACATCCTGCCATGCCTCCTGGTCTCATGTGGTGTTATTTATGTGTGCAGATTTGGGACCAGCCCCTCTAATATTTTCCACGTATAAATTATTATGTATCTCTCCTGCCTGCGCTCAAGAGAATACAGATTTAGGCAATTTAGTCGGTTCCAATAGTTTAGATATTTTACCGAGTGGAATCTAGCTATAAATGTACTCTGCACACTCTCCAGGTCAGCAATTTCTCCAGCTTTGAAAGGGGCTGTCATTGTGCAGCAGTACTCCACTCTAGAGAGCTCTAGCGTCTTGGAACAGCATCTCTAGTTTGAAAGGTACTTGTTATCCAACCTGTCATTATTCTTCCAGTTGTGACGGATACTTTATTGTGTTCTTTAAAGGTAAGGTTTTCCGAAATGAATACATCCAAAACCTTTACTTTACTTTTTCGTTGTATGTTATGATTTGACTGAGTTTTGTACGTGGTTTCTGCTTATACATTTTCATTTTTTTTCCGTAGCGCCTGAGCTGGAACTTGTCTTCATGTAATACTATATTTTGTGTACTCCACTCAAAGACACATTTACATCTGATTGGAGATTTGCCGTGTCCTCTAAGTTGTCTACTCTCATAAATCCTAGTGTCATCTACAAACGATGATACAGTGCTATAGGTTGTGTCTTTGTCTATGTCCGATATGAGGATGGGAAAAGTACTGGAGCAAGCACAGTACCCTGGGGGACTGTACTGGAGCAAGCACAGTACCCTGGGGGACTGTACTGGAGCAAGCACAGTACCCTGGGGGGACTGAGCTCTTCACGGTTCATGGTCTGAATTTGATTTTGTTGACTATCACACATTGGGTTCTTCCATTCACTTGGGCTCAAGAAGACTTGAACCGAGGACCCTACGCGTGACCGAGCTATTGAGAAGTCCTAATAAGGAAAGTTTCCAGAATCATCATCCTACTGTCAAACTGGAATTTTCTACTTTCCCTGACTACTACTACTACTACTGAAGGTCAGAGGAATTAAGTCATAAATTAATCAATATAAATTGTCCCTCTCAGAGGCCGGGGTTGGGGAGTAGAAGAACTCCCAGAAGCCCATCAACCAGGTATCAACCAGGTTGTAGGGTGTCACATGGAGAGAGAGCGGCCTGGGAGGAGGTGAGCTGGGTGGGTGACTTGCCTGGGAGAGCGCTAGCTAAAAGGAGTATACTCCCTCGTGGGAGAGTGGCTGCATGCGGTGACAAAGAGAAGGAGGGAGGGAGGGTCGAGGGAGATAGTGTGCCGGCCCTCACAACAGATAACACAGCATAATGGGTAGACAATACCTGTGGGCGGGTCCAGGGGGCGGGACGATAACCTCCTGCTATGCAAACACGCATTGCATCACCATTACACACAACACACACACACACACAAACACACACACAGAGCCAGAGCTCACCCCCCGCAAACACAACTAGGTGAGTACACACAAACACACACACAAACACAAACACACACACAAACACACACACTGATTATTTTAAGCCTTCCAGAAAGAACAGAGGAAACCAAGGATGAAGGCTTCCGAAGGAGGATCTGCCACACTGCCCCTTACACTACCACGCCTGTACGAGGCCGAGAGACCTGGTAGCAGTTTACTGACTAGGTTCATATGCAACAGCACAGCGACATGGAATTATTAGACCACAAACTGGTATTTGTCAATGAGGTGGCACCTCCTAATGAGACGATAAGGTGACCCAAGAGATATTGAAGGCTAAAGAAAGGTATATCTTGAATATGACAAATATAGATGAAATAACGAGAGGTAGAACAGCACAGGGAAAGACCAAGAAGGAGGAAGAGGGAGCGAATTATTAGGGTGGGATGGAGGATGGGAATAGTGCCCAACCACTTGGGACAATCGAGGATTGAACGCCGACCTGCATTAAATGAGATTTTTCTTTCTTTCTCTACCATTCCTTCCCCTCCGTCCCATCCCAAATCCTTATCCTGACCCCTTCCCAGTGCTATATAGTCGTAATGGCTTGGCGCTTTCCCTTGATAATTCTTTTCCTTCCTTTCTTATTCTTACGTTCCCATTCTTACATCCATCCCATCCGTAGCTGCCGCCTTGCTCTTAGTAATTTCTTCCTCCTCACCTCTCTCTTCCTTAATGCTCATACCTCCCTCATTCCTATTGCACAAAACACTCAAAATGCAATCATACACAGACACAAAAGCTGCACTTCAAATATTAAGACAAAAACAGTAGAAAGATGACGTGGAAATAATTACCACCATTTTGTATCTTGGAGCAGTCCCTAAAGGTAAAGGACTCAACATAACCTTAAACTGGATCCCATCCTATCTTGGAATCCCATTAAATGAGAAAGCCGATGAAATTGCTAAATTGGCACCTCATCAACCAGTGATACATAAAACAATTCAACCCAGCCTAGAGAACATAAAAAAATCACCAAAAAACTCTCACACCTCAACAAAGCCCATCTACACCAGAGAGTAGCTCAAGGTTCGCCATCTGCAATATGGTATCTTCAGGCAACCATATTAGAAAGGTTAAATATACCAAAAGGAATCCACAGGGAAATAGCAGTTAGGTTATATAGACTACGTCTAAGTTACAGATGCAACTGGGAGATTGGTGAACCCTGACAGAGAGAATGCATCTTCTGCCAAACTGTCACGGAAAAGCCATTACTTCACTATCTTCTGGAATGTGAAGCAACCAACGACCTTAGAAGAGCTTTAAGAGTCCCTGAATCTTGCAGTAACCACCCTGAAGCCATCAACACTGCCACTCTCCTGGTCAAAAAAGGTGTCCAACAGCTCGAGACCCTCATAAAGACTGTCAAGCAGTATCCTCCCTCGCGATAGCAGCTTGACGATTAAATGCGACCTCAGAACACTGAATAGATTTACTGAACAAAATTTGTTACCACTTACGGGCTATTAATACCCGTGCCAACTCTTGTGTGCGGCTTAATCTTTATCAATCAATCAATCTACCTCATTCCTATTACGGGCTCACCATAGCCCGTGCTACATGGACATTTCGTTCTGAATATCTAAATCTAAAACAACAACCTTAATCCTAAGACCAAACCACCAACTACGGATGGTTCAGACTCGGCACAAATATGACACCTACTCGGTACAAGTCTTCATCATAGAGGCCACCTCACCAAAGACGGCACAGCTCCACCTTTATAAATACTGGTACCTGGTTGATGGGGTTCTGGGAGTTCTTCTACTCCCCAAGCCCGGCCCGAGGCCAGGCTTGGGGAGTATGGATTCCATGCTGGAGCCGCATACTCCAGAATTGGTCTGACATATGTGGTATATAATGTTCTGAAAGATTCCTTACACAAGTTTCTAAAGGTGTGTATGTGTGTGTGGCGGGGGGGGGGGGGGGGGGTTGATTGTCGACAGTTGAGAGGCGGGCCGAAAGAGCAGAGCTCAACCCCCGCAAGCACAACTAGATGAACACCAATTTAGACTTCAGTAGGCCCACCCCTCGTATTTAGTGAAAACTCTGGTGTGATTGGAGTTAGGGGTGGAGGGCGAGGACCTCCCTTAGGAGAGGGCCCTTCTGGGGCCTACCCTAACAGTCACCAGAGGCCGCCCACACCGCGCCATGAATATGGGTGAGAAATGCTTCAAGTATTCTGCGCCTCTTACACTTGGGCTTTACCATCTCTTCTGACTCACCGCCACACCCACCTGCCTCCCCTACTTCACCACCCACACAACACACACACCTTGAGGTACTCACACCCCTTCTTCACCACCCACACAACACACACACCTTGAGGTACTCACACAAGACACACACCTTGAGGTACTCACACAAGACACACCTTGAGGTACTCACACAAGACACACCTTGAGGTACTCACACAACACACACACCTTGAGGTACTCACACAAGACACACACCTTGAGGTACTCACACAACACACACACCTTGAGGTACTCACACAAGACACACCTTGAGGTACTCACACAACACACACACCTTGAGGTACTCACACAAGACACACACCTTGAGGTACTCACACAAGACACACACCTTGAGGTACTCACACAAGACACACCTTGAGGTACTCACACAAGACACACACCTTGAGGTACTCACACAAGACACACACCTTGAGGTACTCACACAAGACACAACGGTTGAGGTACTCACCAAAGTCCAACGGGTATATCATAGAGTTGATATCGAGGATTAGGTCCATCTTGAAGGACTCGCTCTCACAGTGCAGCCTCGACACTGAAAAAGACACAACAGTAAGAAACTAGTCACAATGGCGAGGGTAGTAACATTTCATTCATTAGAATCATCGAGGATTCGAACTCTGGCCTCAAAAGTACGCGACTGTTGTCCGACCGACCAGGTCAGTAGTGAGTAGCCATGGTTTGGGTGGTTGGACAACGGCCTTGTAATTTTTCAAGCCCGGGTGCGCATCTCTGCTGAACCAAGTGAATGGAAACAACACCGTAAATGACCTACAATGTGAATTAATCCAAACACTGTATACTACAAATTACTAGTCTTCACATCCTGGACCTACTACACCTGGAGGCAGATCACTTGTGCAACACCTGTTCCAAGGTCAGGGTCGGGACCTGCATGGAGGTGAAGGATTACATACTGACATAGGTCCTTGTCAGGCCTACTATGCTCCTGCCAGCATAGTAAGCTCCATAGTAGCATCATTTTCGTCTGCAACTCTGCCAAACTCCCCGCCCCACCGCCTCCTATTCACTATTTATTTCTCCGCTAGTCATTTGGCCCCATGCCAACTCATGTACAAAGTGGTACAACATGTTGGGGCCCATCAGTCTCTGGAGGGTTATTAAACGTAAGAACCACAACAGCTTACTGACTGTCGGAAAATCCGACACCATTTAATAATCATACAGATAATAGCTGTATTGTATAAACAAGTTACCCATAGAAAACGTAACTTGTAGTGGAATTACCGTCTAAAGAAAACGGGATATCATCACCACATACTATTATAATTCACCACCTATTATGGTGGGAATTATTCTTAAATACATTAGTCTTTGGACTTTACCATCATAAAACATCTTATATAAATTAACTTAATTATCAATATTAAAGTAGAGTAAATGTGACCCTTCTATCACTTTCTGAAATCTGAACAATGTAAGCTAGGCGTCAGAGGAGGAGGGCGGCCATTGTTGTGTCACCTCCGAGACGTGTGGAGCAAATTCGGCTCCTATCATTCTGGACAATGTCGGCCAGTAACGTCAATAGTATGGAGTGTTAAACAGCCATTGTTTATATTGAGACCAGAGGCTCACACGGGAGCAAATTCGGCTCCTGTTAAATTTACTTGGACGTAGTGTTATGGAAACCAAAGGTACCATCTCCAACACGATGTCTACAATTCAAGTTAAGTCTATCCGAAACCCGTTTATCATTCATTTATGGCCATTAATGTCAGGATATAGGGTGAGCCGGTTAGATCACGTGGAAGCCTCAAACTAAAGGTAATTAAGCCAGGTCTTCAATGTTCCATGTACAGTTTTCTCTGAAATACTTGTCATATATAGGTTTCTGGCTTCACAGCTAGCGCACTTTTGACAGGTCAAGACGAGGAAGCAAGATTTGTGCACCAGTTACTGGGTGATATGGAAGCTACCTCAAAGAGGATAATTTGGTGTCTACACCCTAGTTATACCTGGTGGACTAGCGAGCTGTACTATAAGATAAGGAACCTTTTCAATGTATGTAGTTACTGTAGTTTGATTGGCTGCATATATATAATTTAATAACCCCCCCTAATGTGTAGAGGATCGATTTGTGAGATTAAGAGATTATTGCAGAAATACAGTCCACTTATCATTATACAAATTGCTATCGAAGTATATAAATTAACGTAAATATAAATTCATATAAATTAAATAAATATAAATCTCACAGGTCGGTTCCCACACTGACCAACCAGCAAGTACAGTATACTTTAGGTATACTTCAGCCCTGGACATAGTCCAGCACTGAAGCAAACTCTCAATGTATATACAGCATATATACAGTGTACATACACCGAGAAATTGGTGTTATGTACACCCATATGTTCAGGAACAATAAATAGACCTTCGACGAGCAACCGGCTTCCTGTCTCCGTCGATCCCAGTAGAGATAGTGTAGTCTTCAGGTATATATACAATGTGCGACTATCAACCCAAACCTGACTGTTCTGTACATATTTAAAGTTATATACACAACCTGTAATATATACATGTAACTGAAAACTCACACCCCAGAAGTGACTCGAACCCATACTGTCAGAAGCACTCTGCAACTGATGTACAGGATCCCTTAAGCACTCGACAATCACGACCAGACAAAAGAGGGTGGTAGCCGAGGCTAATTCCCCATCCTCCCGCCGGCACTTTGGTGGTAATCTTGGGCATGGTATTTTATCAAATCACCTCATTCTTTGGGGCACACGTGAGGGACACAAATGCGAACAAGCCTGAACGGTCTCCATCCTGTACAGGTTACGGGATCCTGTACATCAGTTGCAGAGTGCTTCTGGCAGTATGGGTTCGAGTCACTTCTGGGGTGTGAGTTTTCAGTTACATATATGCCTGGAGACCGTTCGCACACACACACACACACAATTTTATATATATATATATATATATATATATATATATATATATATATATATATATAATACTAGGCCCAAAATAAAAGCATAAACTACAAAACAAAATTATGCACGGCGATATTTTGTGTATCGACATATTTACATCATATTGTTGAGAGACAATCGGGGATCCCGAGTTCGATTCCAGCGCCGGACACATATTGTTAGGCACATTTCCTTCACCTAATCCATCTGTTCACCTAGCAATAAATAGGTACGCGGGACTCGAGCACTTGTTGTGGGGTTGTATTCTGAGAAGGTCTTTAATTCGACCTCGGAAGGGGGGGGGGGAAGGGGCTTCGATATAAGCCTAACGTGTATAAAAAGACACTGGCTGCCTGTTCCTGGACAACTAATTATTATCAGTGCATACCGCCTCTTTGGCTAAGTTAGCGCTAAAAGCCATAAAAGAAAACGTTGTTCATCCACACAGAAGAAAATGGACGTTATTCATGGGACACTGTCTTTTCAGCTTAACACCAAGAGGCTACCAGTAACGTCAAGCGTGCATTTTCCCCTAAAAAATATTTGATGAACTTAAAAATGAACTTGATAAAAATGTTTAACGAGGAATTTAAAGCTATGAACCTGGGATAGAACCCGATATAATGAATGCACACAAAATTTGTTTACATTTAGAAAAAAAATAACAAGTAATGATTAGAAAATAGGCTTGGTGATGTGTGGGACAAATTACCAAGTAACATTGTAGCAGCGCCTCATCCCTTTGTGTGCATTTATACCTCAATAAAATTATTTCAATTTCAATGTGATCAGGTCAGGTGACAGAACTGTCTGGTGTACTATCAAGCCCCATTGTAGGGGAGACTAAGATAAACCTGTACCTAAACTTCTCTTCTTCCCCCTAGGTCAACTGAACCACCTCCACGATGCAACCCACAACAGCTGCCTAACTCCTGCAGTAAAGAAACTAAAATTACAAGAAACCTGCCCAACAACTTCCGCCTAATGGGGGGGAGGAAGATTGAACGATTTGTCTTGAGTTGAACACGTAGACCACTGCTGTAATTATTACAGTTGATGGTTTTGTAAATATTTACTGTTCAAACTGTACCAGGTGGTCATTATTGTTTGGTACAAACTTTTCACTGTAATGTCCAGCAGCTTGAGGGCCATTACAGCTGTACTGGCACACTCGTAGGTAATGATGTACTAGTCATCTGTAACTAAGCAGATTATAGTAATGATTAAAGTTATTAATATACTGTTTCTTTGTTTCATATTATTCAATGACAAATTATCCAAGTCTTTTGCAAGTTGTTATCGAAATATGAACATTTGTGAATAATATTATGATTATAATTATTGTATAATTATTAGTTAAATTCAGATACTATTATACTTACTATAATTATATTAAAAATGAATATAATTATATTTCCATTATAATTACATTTTATGTGATTGAAGTTTAATTAACAATTAAATTTTAATTATAAAAACGCATTTTAATTATAACACATGTGCTTTGACTGTATCCATTGAGAGCATAGTACATTATAAAGTAATAATATATATTAATATTCTATAATCAAGGGCTAACGCTGTACAACATAAGGACCAAAGAGTCAGAGCTCAACCCCCGCAAGCACAACTAGGTATGTACAACTAGGTAAGTACCACCATGAAGCCATAATTTAATTTCTCCCTTGACAAGAGTGCCAGCAGAGAATACCTCTCCCTAAACTAGTACTGTCCTTGCATCACTGTAGAGTCCGGCACGGCCTCCACCCCCTCCCATCTCCACAATACAATATGCCAACGTTGAGAGCGGCGCTTCATCCAACAGAGTGCACGTGTCTGGCTCGTCAAGGGACAATTTACCAGCGTTAAAAACGTGTTCCGACAGATGTTAGCCGGGGTAGGCTTTACACCCATGATGACTGGTCGGGTTTACTGGCCGTCCTCCTATTTTTTTGGGTGATCTGGGAGACCTCCCGGTACTGGTGCTATTGAACACATCCAACTTGCACCCATCCTCTCCTAATCCATAGCTTTTATTTTACGGAATCTAATAATCATTAATACAAATCGACGGATTTGTATATATTGAAGTATATTTGCATTATTGACATTTTCAATGAATCGACCTGGATAGGGTACCAGGCTGTTGTTTGGAGCAGCCCGCAGGCCCACATACCCACCCCAGTCCGCTTGGTCCGGAACTTCTTTTAGAAAACAGTCTAGTTTTCTCTTGAAGACGTCCACGGTTGTTCCGGCAATATTTCTTATGCTCGCTGGTAGGAGGTTGAAGCTGGCTTGCTTGGGTTGGTACGTATGTGGTTAAACAAAAGCTTGTCTTTTGTTTACAGTGACAAATGGCGGGAGAGCAGGTTGTGATGGTCCACCTGGAGCACTGCTGGATCACACACGGTCATCACCTTCCTCTCACACTTCCTTCTCACCTGGCTTTCTTGCCTTGGTCCTGCCCTCTCTTCTAGCCTGCTTTCTCCAACTTCTGCCTCTCTGCCCAACCCGTTCTCTCGAACGTTCACAACGCCACTAAGCTGATGTACTAAATACACGAAACTCAATTGTTTACGTTTGAACTTTTCTCGAAGTGCCTTGTTCCTTTCCTATGTTCGAACTGCACCTCTCTTGCAATACTTCACCCACGTACTTCACACGGCACAACCCCTGGCCCGACTACGAACAACAGTAATATATACACTGACACGACAAAATATTTCATTTGCAATTACTGATACGGATAAATTCATAAATGCGCCTTTGGTGGCGGGCGCAGCTTGGACGAGCATACCCTGAGGATGGGTCGAGTATTGTGCTGTTGTCGACAGCGCATCTAGTTGCTGCTTCACTTTCCAGCAAAAATAATCAAATTCAATTACTGAACAATTATTTGATATATAAAAGTGGACGATAACCCGCACAATAAAAGCAACGTAGACTCTTATCTGTTGAGGATTTCAAGAGTCCTACTCCCTGGTGTTTACCAGGTCTGTGAAGCTGTGTGTCTCTCTTAGCCCAAAAACCTACAGAGCCATCACAACCAGGGCGTTGAGGCTGTTTGCCTTTGTAGCCTAAAGGCCTACATAGCCATCACAGCCAGGCTGATCAGGTATCTCCGGCAGAAACGTGCCCCAGTTCTCTCTTCATAGCTTCAACTCGAGTTCCAGCAACATATCCGATATGTTCGAGAGCAGGAGTTTAAGGTAAAGCAAGTCTTCAGGTGAAGTGACGGATGGCGCTGAGTCACGCCGAAGGACCAAGTATACTGTGAGTGTGTATAGATGACTGAAGCCTTGACAAAGAGGCTGGGTGGGTAGGAGTGTGTAGACTGCCTGGCACGTGTAGAGAAATAAGAACATAAGAACAAAGGTAACTGCAGAAGGCCTATTGGCCCATACGAGGCAGCTCCTCTGTGGCATACCACAACACATCAGCACGCTCCCACATTACATTACCGAATGCCCAGTTATTAGATCATTCAGACCCGTTGGCATGAGGTACCTAGAGCTTTGCATTTACTTTATTCACTCTCGTGTTCTTGAAGATATCCTCATAATGCACCCAAAATTTGTCAGTGCAGGCTACTGAACATATGGCTCCATACAGGGCCATATGTTCGTAGTTCGTAGTCCACATTCAAAGTCGAGATGGGGACTTCTAGTATCACTGCTATCTTATTCACTCTTGTGTTGATGATATCCTTATAATGCTCCTGGAGTCTGTCAGTGCAAACTACTTATCACGTGCCTCTGTGTGATGGAGATTTTTAGCATCACATAGCTAGCTTTGTGACACACTGTACTCCCCTTCATATAGTCTAGGGCAGCTGCACAAATGCAGATGTACCTAATATATTAATAATAAAAAAAGCAGTCTGTCCCTCGGACAATTCGTCACGTCTATGACTGGAGGACTGGGAGTAGCGTGACCAGCGCCCCCTACACTGCTCACACAACACCCACATAAGAACATAAGAACAAAGGCAACTGCAGAAGGCCTATTGGCCCATACGAGGCAGCTCCTATTTATAACCACCCAATCCCACTCATATACTTGTCCAACCCGCGCTTGAAACAATCGAGGGACCCCACCTCCACAATGTTACACGGCAATTGGTTCCACAAATCAACAACCCTGTTACTGAACCAGTATTTACCCAAGTCTTTCCTAAATCTAAACTTATCCAATTTAAACATAAAAGCCGTTCCCAGCGCAACACACACACGCACGTACGCACGCACGTGCGCCTCACTAACGTCAACACCTTAAAAAGAACGGTGTTTTAACATTGTTTTCGGTATTTAGCAATGTGAACTAAATACCTGATTATGTACAAGACGAGAGAAGATATTAGCAGGAAGCACTAGGCCAGCATGGCTATAGCACGTGGAAGGGTTGTGAGGCCAGGATAGGGGATGGTAGGACGTATTGCAGCAATGCTGACCAACCACTTGGGACATCGAGGATCGAACTCGTCAGACGCTGCATGAAGCAAGGTCGTCCTGGCTTTACCACCCAGTCTAATAAAAGGACTAACATATTTCTTAATTTATTTCAAAATTAGAAATATGTTTATCTTTGATGTTTAGTATAAATAACAAACATCACAATGTGGTGACAATTTGACTCATCAGCCACGTCACCAGACTCGACTCTGCAACTAAGCGGCCCTCGGCAAGGTTAACGACAGTTGACAACCTTCAATAGGGCAACACACACACACACACACACACACACACACACACACACACACACACACACACACACACACACACACACACACATTTGTAATTGGAATTACAAATAAAGCAAATGAGCTTGGAGAACTGGTACTAGAGGAAAACCCAGACATAATAGCCCTCACAGAAACAAAGATCACGAAAACAATAACAAATGCAGTGTTTCCACAGGACTATTATGTTATGCGGAAAGAGAGGGAAGGAAGAGGTGGGGGTGGTGTAGCTCTGCTGGTAAGAAAAGGCTGGGATTTTGAGGAGATGGATATTCAGGGCTGTGAAGGTTTCAGTGACTACATAGCAGGTACTGTAACAAATGGAGGGAAAAAAATTATAGTCGCAGTCATATATAATCCACCACCAAATGACAGAAGACCTAGACAGGAATATGATAGAAACAACATGGCCACCATTAACATAATAGAAAGAGCAGCTTCTGTTGCTAGCAGGAATGGATCTGGACTACTAATTATGGGAGACTTCAACCATGGGAAGATAGATTGGAAGAACAGAGACCCGCATGGAGGACCAGAAACATGGAGAGCTAAGCTGCTGGACGTGGCAACAAGAAACTTTCTAAGCCAGCATACCAAAGAGCCAACAAGAATGAGAGGAGAAGATGAACCAGCAATGCTTGATTTGATATTTACCCTAAATGAATGGGATATAAGGGAAGTTAAGATGGAAGCGCCCTTGGGAATGAGTGACCACAGTGTATTGAACTTTGAGTACCTGGTAGAGCTAGGACTTATCTCCCCCCAAAAAGAACTAGGAATCAAAAGGCTGGCATACCGAAAGGGGAATTATGAACAGATGAGAAGTTTCCTAAGTGAAATACCTTGGGACACAGACCTCAGAGACAAGTCTGTACAGGGTATGATGGACTATGTTACCCAAAAGTGTCAGGAGGCAGTAAACAGGTTCATCCCGGCCCAAAGGGAAAAATCCGAGAAGCAACAAAAGAATCCATGGTATAATAGGGCATGTATGGAAGCGAAGAAACTGAACAAGAAGGCGTGGAGGAACTTCCGGAATAACAGAACACCAGAAAGCAGGGAGAGATACCAGAGAACCAGGAATGAGTACGTCAGGGTGAGAAGAGAAGCAGAGAAAATTTTTGAAAATGATATAGCAAACAAAGCCAAGACCGAACCAAAGCTACTCCACAGTCACATCAGAAGGAAAACAACAGTGAAAGAACAGGTATTGAAACTTAGAACAGGCGAGGACAGGTATACAGAGAATGACAGAGAGGTGTGTGAGGAACTCAACAAGAGGTTCCAGGAGGTCTTCACAATAGAACAGGGTGAGGTCACTGTGCTAGGAGAAAGGGAAGTAAACCAGGCGGCCTTGGAGGAGTTCGAAATTACGAGAGAGGAGGTCAAGAGACACCTGCTGGATCTGGATGTTAGAAAGGCGGTTGGTCCAGATGGGATCTCACCATGGGTACTGAAAGAGTGTGCAGAGGCACTTTGCTTGCCACTCTCCATAGTGTATAGTAAATCACTAGAGACGGGAGACCTACCAGAAATATGGAAGACGGCGAATGTGGTCCCAATATACAAAAAGGGCGACAGACAAGAGGCACTGAACTACAGGCCAGTGTCCTTGACTTGTATACCATGCAAGGTGATGGAGAAGATCGTGAGAAAAAACCTGGTAACACATCTGGAGAGAAGGGACTTCGTGACAAATCGCCAACATGGATTCAGGGAGGGTAAATCTTGCCTTACAGGCTTGATAGAATTCTACGATCAGGTGACACAGATTAAGCAAGAAAGAGAGGGCTGGGCGGACTGCATTTTCTTGGATTGTCGGAAAGCCTTTGACACAGTACCGCATAAGAGGCTGGTACATAAGCTGGAGAGACAGGCAGGTGTAGCTGGTAAGGTGCTCCAGTGGATAAGGGAGTATCTAAGCAATAGGAAGCAGAGAGTTACGGTGAGGGGTAAGACCTCCGACTGGCGTGAAGTCACCAGTGGAGTCCCACAGGGCTCTGTACTCGGTCCTATCTTGTTTCTGATATATGTAAATGATCTCCCGGAGGGTATCGATTCATTTCTCTCAATGTTTGCGGACGATGCTAAAATTATGAGAAGGATTAAAACAGAAGAGGACTGTTTGAGGCTTCAAGAAGACCTAGACAAGCTGAAGGAATGGTCGAACAAATGGTTGTTAGAGTTTAACCCAACCAAATGTAATGTAATGAAGATAGGTGTAGGGAGCAGGAGGCCAGATACAAGGTATCATCTGGGAGAGGAAATTCTTCAGGAGTCAGAGAAGGAAAAAGACTTGGGGGTTGATATCACGCCAGACCTGTCTCCTGCAGCACATATCAAGCGGATAACATCAGCGGCATATGCCAGGCTGGCCAACATACGAACGGCATTCAGAAACTTGTGTAAAGAATCATTCAGAACTTTGTATACCACATATGTCAGGCCAATCCTGGAGTATGCAGCCCCAGCATGGAGTCCATATCTAGTCAAGGATAAGACTAAACTGGAAAAGGTTCAAAGGTTTGCCACCAGACTAGTACCCGAGCTGAGAGGTATGAGCTACGAGGAGAGACTACGGGAATTAAACCTCACTTCGCTGGAAGACAGAAGAGTTAGGGGGGACATGATCACCACATTCAAGATTCTGAAGGGGATTGATAGGGTAGATAAAGACAGTCTATTTAACACAAGGGGAACACGCACAAGGGGACACAGGTGGAAACTGAGTGCCCAAATGAGCCACAGAGATATTAGAAAGAACTTTTTTAGTGTCAGAGTGGTTGACAAATGGAATGCATTAGGGGGTGATGTGGTGGAGGCTGACTCCATACACAGTTTCAAGTGTAGATATGACAGAGCCCGATAGGCTCAGGAATCTGTACACCTGTTGATTGACGGTTGAGAGGCGGGACCAAAGAGCCAGAGCTCAACCCCCGCAAACACAACTAGGTGAGTACAACTAGGTGAGTACACACACACACACACACACACACACACACACACACACACACACACACACACACACACACACACACACACACACACACACAACCTACACACCTACCTTTTTCAGTGTCTAGAGTAGTTAGTAAATGGAATGCATTAGGCAGTGATGTGGTGGGGGCTGACTCCATACACAGTTCCAAATGTAGATATGATAGAGCCCAGCAGGCTCAGGAATCTGTACACCAGTTGATTGACAGTTGAGAGGCGGGACCAAAGAGCCAGAGCTCAACCCCCGCAAGCACAAATAGGCGAGTACACACACACACCTGTCGAGTATGTGTTGCTACACCTGTCACCTGGTAGTGAAGAGATGCCACATGCACACAGCTCTAGCTACACACGTCATCCTGTACTCAGAGAGATCCCCTCAAGGGAATGGATTGGGAACTACTACATAATTACTGCTATTATCTACGCTATCCATCGTCAGGTGAAGGTTAGGTTTCATTACGTTTGGTTACGTTAATATTGTGTATTATTGACGATAATGTGATATAGAGAATTCGAAAACTTTTTCAGTGTGTCCGTGAATTCCGTTTACAGAAAACTCAATTCTTCAAAGAAAACGTCATCAGCATACACTTTTTTATATTTTAAACCAACGATTTATATGACAATAACGCTATAACTTGAGAATAATCTCTGTTTACGATGAAAGTTCACTTGCTTATGTACACGTAGATTATTACTGGAACCGTAACATGCTTTCAGACCATCACAACTATCTAGATAACTATCCAGGTGGTTTGAGAGGGAAGAGGGGGGGGGGGGAAGAGTCTCAAGGAAATGGATTTGCTCCGAGGACGGGCCGCAGACAAGCACATACTGAAGGAGTGTAAAGGGAGGTAATTACCATACACAACCACAGCACCGCTCATGTGCCAGGTAAGTTACGGGCTCACCATAGACCGTGCTACTTGGAACTAGTTCAGAGTAGCTGAATCTATAAACTACATACACAAGGACTCGTCCCAGGCAAGACCCTGGCTCGTATGAATGTGACACAAACGAAAGATCTACTTATAATGCACGGAAGGCAAACTAAGGAATAGAATATATAAAATAAGAAGTAATCTTGAGTACGGCACAATCTGGGCATGAACGTACCACAATTCCCGTGCGAAAACGGGAAAATGTTTTCCCCCTAGAAAATGGGAAACTGTTTCCCCCCCCCCAGCAAAAGAGGATGTGTGCGCAGGAAGCCCAACCAACAAGAAGTCACGATGAGAGCGCACGAGACAACAGAAGCGCACATGTAACCTTCATGGAAGTAATTAATAAATTAAATAACCAACTTTTTAACACTTACCTTTTTGAAGGTTTGAACTTGTGTTTCAGCTATATTTAGTATATCTGAAGGCTGAATGGTTGCCAGTTCGTTCTGACTAGCACACACACACACACACACACACACACACACACACACACACACACACACACACACACAGTTTATACACAGTTCACTCCATACACAGTTTCAAGTGTAGATATGACAGAGCCCGATAGGCTCAGGAATCTGTACACTTGTTGATTGACGGTTGAGAGGCGGGACCAAAGAGCCAGAGCTCAACCCCCGCAAACACAACTAGGTGAGTACAACTAGGTGAGTACACACACACACACACTATATTATAATATATTACACACACACTAAGTAACTATTTTACCTGACTAGAAACACACGAACCCAAGCAACCCAGCAGACCTATGTATAGAAAACGTCAATATTCCGGAGATTTCATTTAAACTAACACGTCGAATTTTTAACAGATTGGTCGATTCTGTAAAAAAAAAAGCGAGGTATGAGGCCGTGTTGCAGCAAGTAGCTAGGTTTTCCCCAGTGTTCTCCAGTTGTCCTTGTGGTGCCCTCCATTCCACCACACCTGTGGCATCTTTCACCCCATCAATGCACAGATTAGGACCAATATATATCCAATATTTGGGTATGATTAGGTCACAGCACAGTTTAGATTTAGTCACGGGTCATGACTAGGCCACAGCAACTACCCCAACAGGGGTTAAACAGAAAGAGCGTAGGTCTATGTGGGCCAACGGGACCCTGGGGCATGTGTCTAGGCCCTAGAGGATGGAACACTAGTGAGTCTGGTATCCTGTGGGGAACAGAGGCTTGTATCACAGGTCCCACACAGGTGTTGTCCAGGACATCACAACTCCCTGCAGGTGGTGGTGATCCAAGGATGGGGGTGTGGAGGGTAGCAGGACATGACCTTCACCCCCGTCCCTCCACCAGGCAGGCTCAGCATGGAGGGTAATGTCCAACAGGAGGACACAACCTTCACCATCATTTCACCATCCACACAGGGATAGGAGGGAGAGAAGGTGACGTCCAGTAGGATGGAACCTTCATCACTACACCATCCAGACAGGACTAGCATGCAGGCAGAGAGGCTGATCAGGACAACCTTCACCATTACAACTGCACCAGACAGGGAGGGAGGGATGGAGGGAGCAGGATAAAACCTCCACCAGTCCAGCACAGAGGGAGTAAAGGTGGAGGCCAACAACCAAACGCACCCTTCACTACACCCCTCACCTCACACACACACACACACACACACAGAATACACACACAGTGGGTCTGTGTGCACACACAGACCCACACCAAACACACACACAAATGACACACATTCCAGTACATGCACACACAGGCCTCCGCATCACACACACACCCCATACACATACAACCAGTCTCCCGGATCTGGCCAAAACACCATCTCTAAACAGTTGAACAAACACACACAACAACGTGGAGAGAGACAGCCGCCTGTAACGAGCGGGGCGAACCACTTGTACACAATTCAGTTGCATCCATTTTAAGAGATAATTCAGTATAATGATTTACAGACAAATGATTCTTAAAACGGTCCAACAGGCAATACCGCGCACACAAACAATGGAGAAATAATTCCCAATTTAAAAACTAAATACGTTACTGGAAATGATTGGCTTCAACACACCTGCCTCCCATGACAGTGAAGCCAAGAACAGTATAAAACAATTATCTGGGCTTCAACCAATTACTAACTCAACATTACTGGCCGTCTCGCCTACTACCTCGCATTTTTTTACGGAATCGACCAATCCGTTAAAAATGTTACGTATTAGTAAAAAAATTAAAGCACCGAAATATTAACGATTCTAACATTGGTCTCCATATAGGTTGTGCTGCTTCAAATCCCAAGGTTTACACTGTGGCATGTGTGCACACACAATTACATCAGGGGAAGGGGGGGCAGGGGAGGGGGCAGGGGGGGCCAAGACCATTATACATCAGGGGAAGGTCCACGCACCACCATGGTGACATGCACACACCACTACACATCAGGGGAAGGTCCAAGCACCACCATGGTGACATGCACACACCACTACACATCAGGGGGAAGGTCCACGCACCACCATGGTGACATGCACACACCACTACACATCAGGGGAAGGTCCACGCACCACCATGGTGACATGCACACACCACTACACATCAGGGGAAGGTCTAAGCACCATCATGGTGACATGCACACCACTACACATCAGGGGAAGGTCTAAGCACCACCATGGTGACATGCACACCACTACACATCAGGGGAAGGTCTAAGCACCACCATGGTGACATGCACACCACTACACATCAGGGGAAGGTCTAAGCACCACCATGGTGACATGCACACACCACTACACATCAGGGGAAGGTCTAAGCACCATCATGGTGACATGCACACCACTACACATCAGGGGAAGGTCTAAGCACCACCATGGTGACATGCACACCACTACACATCAGGGGAAGGTCCAAGCACCATCATGGTGACATGCACACCACTACACATCAGGGGAAGGTCTAAGCACCACCATGGTGACATGCACACACCACTACACATCAGGGGAAGGTCCAAGCACCATCATGGTGACATGCACACACCACTACACATCAGGGGAAGGACCAAGCAATATGATTGCCTGTTGATTTCAAGAGTCCTTTTACTCTTGTAGTCTGGCCATCACCAGACCAGGCCTCAGTAGTCGACGTCCGGGCCGCGGGGACGCTAAGCCCCGAAATCATCTCAAATGTAACCTGGAATGCGCTATAACTACCACACACTATCAACAGAGCAAAAACATTTACGGGCTATTCATGCCTGTGCCACTTCTTGGGTGGCTTAATCTTCATCAATCAACAAAGCAACTTGGCTACACTAACCTTCAGCCGATGCCATCCTTTACAATAAATAACACAAGCTGAACTAACAACACGCCGGCAAAACACTAACCACAGAAAACGGGTAAGAATAAGCGGACAATAAACGCACTAACCACAGAAAACGGGTAAGAATAAGCGGACAATAAACGCACTAACCACAGAAAACGGGTAAGAATAAGTGGACAATAAACGCACTAACCACAGAAAACGGGTAAGACTAAGCGGACAATAAACGCACTAACCACAGAAAACGGGTAAGACTAAGCGGACAATAAACGCACTAACCACAGAAAACGGGTAAGAATAAGTGGACAATAAACGCACTAACCACAGAAAACGGGTAAGACTAAGCGGACAATAAACGCACTAACCACAGAAAACGGGTAAGACTAAGCGGACAATAAACGCACTAACCACAGAAAACGGGTAAGACTAAGCGGACAATAAACGCACTAACCACAGAAAACGTGCAAGACTAAGCGGACAATAAACGCACTAACCACAGAAAACGGGTAAGACGAGGCGGACAACAACCGTCCCTCATGTATAATAAAGCATCATTATCCACTCAGGAGCCGCATGGGCTGCTGACGGCGCTACAAATCTTGTGAATGAATGTCCTCCTTGTACCTTCCTAGCTTTAGTACCTATAATTAAACGCAGTAAATTATTTTGGCTTGGCATTGGTAATTAATTTATTAAGTTCGTTTAATGTTGCGAAACAAACGATGTTTTAAAATGTAAACAACTTGTATTTGAATAAAAAAAAATCCTCCACAACAATTCTATGTTTTTTGTTTTTTTTGCTGAATCTAAATGGTGCCTAACAAGAAGAAAATATAGCTGAACAATATCATTGTCTTATTGTTAACGCTTCTAGTAAAAAAATACCAGTATCCTATTTGCCTTATGTCGAACAATTATGCACTGAATTATTGGTTTTAAAACTATTAAACAACACTCTGTAAATACCTTATCAACGTTGAAACGTGCTTAGCTACACTAACCTTGGGGTACGGCTCCTGAGCCCATCATGTGCCTCTATAACCTACCGCTCGCAGAATGGGTAAGGGGTCAACTACCGCTCGCAGAGTGAGAATGGCGTGCACGGCCCTAAATATGAAGAGTATGAACTACCATATTCACAATATGGGAGAGAGGTTCCCAGCTACACGCGGGATGGCCATTTGGCTCACTTTCGCTGACATGAAGAGGGAGAGCAACACCCAGCAGTGTAACTGAGGTGTTTGCGATCACTTTAGAAAACAATAGAGGACGGCCAATGGTAAACACGGACTCGGGCTTGTAACGATACACCCATTGTTAGGAAAAAATTATCTTCCAAGCAACTCTGCAACATTACTAGAGATGGAGGGCGCAAAAATGCATTATCAACTATCCTTGCCCCCAGCATCTGGACACGCTATATACAATGACAGCACAATAATGTGATGCGACATAATCTTTCACATCAACACGATGGGATCGAACTTGCGTATCGGGTCACTCAGATTTTCAGGCTGCATTGCTATTAAGCCCAACTGTGGTCTAGTGGGTAATGTGCGAGTCTAGGGTGTTCCGTGACGTGAGAGTTCGATCCCACCGCATTGCTCAAAGAAGATTTTCTCAGAGAAGCTCTATTATAAACCCAAGCCACCCAGGTGAGCCTCACCAGTAATGCTAAGATGCAATTAACAAGACAAGAGCTAAATATACTCCGCACGACCTTCAAGGAGCTATAAAGTCATGAGCGTGAGGCCACAGTGTCTTACCTGTCTCTCACTCCAGCTTGCTCGCTCCGTAGCTCACTCCGTAAAAAATGCAACGGTTTTGCGAACCACAAGTTTACGAGCCCAAGCAACCCACCTAACCTATCGAAACCTATGCATAGAGAACGTCATATTGCGGTGCTTTCATTGGTATTAATCCGTCGCATTTTATACGAGTTGGTCGATTTCTCATAGATTATTCTACTACAAAATTACTCGAGGACGAGTTTCACATTCACAACCTCGCCCCACACCTCACCTCACCCTGTTTACACCTTAATTGACAACTACCCCTTAAGGCTCGTGACAACTTGGTCCAACAGGTTGTTGCTTGGAGCGGCGCGCAGGCCCACATATCCACCACAGCCTGGTTGGTCCGGCACTTCTTGCAAGAACATATCTAACTGCTTCTTGAAGAAATCGACGTGCTCTTGTGTTTGTCCTCATATACAAGTCTATAAATCAGACTACAGTATTTTATTGTCAATTTATCTGCTTGTCTGTCCATGGATGGAGCTGTCAAGTGTTATGTAGATCAACAAAGAACAGAATGTGTGACATCAAGACTCACGCTTCTAGAGCCCTCCCTCTCTCCCTCTCCATCCTGGACGCCTTACCTGTAATTACACAAATGCCAATTAGTCAACCAACAAAATACTATTTTTGAACATGAAAAATATATGGAGCATGTTAAGTGGTTTGACATAACTATGAATATATATGCCATATGAGCCATGACGATACTGCAGCGCATCCAAATGGTCTTAATTACTCTATTCTGAACCTATTCTTAACTTACTATCCAGCCGTAATCAACCCAATGGTACCCTACCATAGGACAATGTTAAATCAAACCTATGCACTAGCCCAAAAACCTAACTATATGCATTTGCAAGACAAATTTACGACACACATTTGCAAGTTAACATAGCTGAACCGCTTGACTGTAAACACCATATTAATAAACAAACTTGCACATGCTGTGAAATAATAATATATACAGCAAGAACTCGCGTAGTGTGGGGCCCTAAGTCTGACGGACTTCCACAAAAGAACAAATTAAAATGTCATCTGAAAATTACATACGAGCTAATCAAGTGCCTGTTTAACTAAACAGGTGTCAACAAATATACATGAAGAACTATGCTTTACTTTCCAACTTTCTTGAAAGCAATTTGACACAAATAAGTTAATGTTGGTTCCCTTCCTCTTACTATATATTGTTTTAGTTTCCTTTCACTGACATTATTTATCTATTTTGCTCACACTGCTTTCGTACACATTACGCTTGTAGGCACTACTCTCACAGACATCAGAGAAGACATGGTGATAAACAGAATCCCATATCAAATACCATTAACGTTAAGAGCATATATATATATATATATATATATATATATATATATATATATATATATATATATATATATATATATATATATATATATATAAAATCTAGGCTACGAGAGAAGACTGGGACAGAACTGGACTTCACTACGGGAGAGCAATTGGGGGACATGACAAAGGCATACTATATTTTAAGGGGAACCGACATAGCAGACAATGGAGCAACATTCATTACAATTACAAACAGCAGAACAAGCATTCATAAATTAAAATTAAATACGCAAACGCGTTCAGAGACATGACAGAACGTCTTGGAAATGATGTAAATCAATTTAATGGATTAGATCCGGGTGGGCCAACTACAGGCACGCCGGCCACTTGATTATCTGTACCCCGCGAGCACTTGTTAATATGACAATGTCAGACCACGGAGGAAGAATTGAAACAGGAATTTCCTTGAAGGAAATTCCTGTTTCAATTCTTCCTCTTGTGTAAATCACGTGTTAATTTTCGTGATTTACACACTCATTAATATACTTGGTTGTTCTATACAAAACATTATCGTATCTGCGACTCCAACATTATGTTTGTGAAATAATAATCTAGGATAGCTAGAATGTTCAAGTGGTTAGGCTCCATCCCTTCATGCCGTCCCATCCCTTCTAAGTGCTATATAGTAATGGCTTGACGCTTATCCTTACACTTCCCTTCCCCCTATTGTATTGTAAGAGATGGTGCAAGGGCTGCAACCGACGGTGCAAGGGCTGCAACCGACGGTGCAAGGGCTGCAACCGACGGTGCAAGGGCTGCAACCGACGGTGCAAGGGCTGCAACCGACGGTGCAAGGGCTGCAACCGACGGTGCAAGGGCTGCGGTTGGATGCGCGATTAGTTGGCTTGCTGAAGGAAACCAACCAGTGCCACACTACACAGCATTATATGGTATGGTATTACAGGTGAGTGATGTTAGGCACTGATTTTTTAATCACTATACTCATGTTTTGTCAGAGATTTTAATCAGAGGCGGTAATACGTCGCACAGACAGAAATTTCATATTTTTCCCTGAAGAGATGAATGCAGAATTATTTCGCAACCTGCCACTACTCGGAGCATCAGGTGGCTCAATGCTGAAACAAAACACTCCAGCATTTCTTTCCTCTTCGGAAAGATAGCCTTTCATGTCTTCAATACACACAGGTGTACCACACTCGCTTGCAACATAATACTTTCTTTCCTCCATAGTATGCCTAAGAGACTTGACAGCCTTCTTCAAGGTGCTGAACCTGTGCTTGCAAGACAAACAATATATTTCTCAAGAAGCTGCAACTTATCAGTTTTTTTCAGAAAGCACGAGTTTGCACACTTTGCTTATCGTGAACTCACGACAAACGATATCGAGTCAGACTTTCATATTTGGTCAGAAAATGTGAACAATTATCTAGTGAGTTCGGGATTTAGAGACTTGACAAAACTGAAACAGTCTCGTTTTTAACAATCCCAAGGAAGTTAATGTGGAGACACAGTTAACCGACCTTCAGCTGTGTGAAGTGCAATCTCACCCATTGTTCCTCGCAAAGAAAAATGAAAATCAGACGAGTTTCTGGAAGGCGATGTGCAAGGACAGTCTCCAAGCCCAGACTCTAGACTGTGCACTAGAGCTGCACTCAACATTCGGCAGCACACGTATGTCAAATATACATTTTCTGCCATGGAACAAGACAAATGTTAAACCAGAAATGAAACTGGGAAATGGAATGAAACTGAGACATGTCTTCGACAAGCCGCCACCAACGCTGGAGACATCACGGAGACGCTGCTAAAAGAAAACATTTGACTCCTAGACCATTTGTAAGTAAGGCAATAACTAGCATTATTTGTCTACATATTAAGAGCCTTTAATAAACAGTTGTTATTTACCTGTAGGCCCCTGTCTAGGACCTATGTATCGCTAATTGGTCGATACTGAACGTTGTATCGCTACTTTCCTGAGTGCTTTGTGATGGTCTGAGTGTGTGCAGACTTACATCTCAACATCCAATCACACACTCAGATTGATTGGACGTTGAGAGGTAGGTCTCGTCGTAATCACGCACTCAGGAGAGTGCGAAAGACTTGGTGTAAATTCCTTACATAAACTTCACATGTACCCAAGTGTGGGTTTTTATCCTATGTTATTATGTCTGTGAGAAAACATCACCATTACTAATTTGGTTCAATCTTAGTGTGAATATTATATATATTATATATCTGCAACAATGATCACAAAAACACTAATCCAAGTATGCGGACAAACCACATGTGAAAAATAGAGAATGCTTAACGCGTTTTTGGCTAATTCGCCTTCACCAGAGCAAAGTAGAATATCACATCATTCTACTATGCTCTGATGAAGGCGAATTACCCGAAAACGCGTTAAGCACTCATTTTTTCACATGTGGTTTTTCCGCATATATATATATATATATATATATATATATATATATATATATATATATATATATATATATATATATATATATATATATATTATATTATATATATATATATATTATATTATATATATATATATTATATTATATTATATTATATATATATATATTATATTATATATATATATATATATTATATTATATATTATATATTATATATATATATATGCTTGAGCTTGAGCTCATGGAGACTGGTGGAGCGTGGAGGAAGGGAACAGTGCTCCTCCAGGTGGACAGACGGCACCACCACTACTGGTGGAGCGTGGAGGAAGGGAACAGTGCTCCTCCAGGTGGACAGACGGCACTACCACTACTGGTGTCCAGCAGACGACCATCAGCTCCTTCACAAACATGCTGCTGGCCGCCCGCCAACCAGGATTCAACCATTGCTCAGCAAGATTATTTTAAGGTAATAGGGTCGTTCGGCTGAATTCCAGCTGGCGTTGTTCCACTGCTCAATTTGACACACTCAGTGGTCACATGTACAATAACAATGTTCTTTTATGTGTAAATGTACATGCACAATATTCTTTATCTACAGACGTACAAACAAAGCCCAGTGTTGCCACAACCGAATGGCGACAAATACTTCTAATGCGATCAAATCATTAGCCACAAACGTCCAGGTCTTGGCCATAGTTCTGTACCCAGAAACACACATGTTCATCCCCCAGCATCTATAACAGGGGCAAAGAACCGTGGACATCTTCAAGAGAAAACTAGATTGTCTTCTAAAAAAAAAAAGTGGCGGACCAACCAGGCTGTGGTGGGTATGTGGACCTGCGGGCCGCTCCAAACAACAGCCTGGTGGACCAAACTCTCACAACTCAAGCCTGGCCTCGGGCCGGGCTTGGGGAGTAGAAGAACTCCCAGAACCCCATCAACCAGGTACCGAGCATACTTCGTGTTTGGGTTACTCTCGATATTGGACTTTACGTGCACGGGAAAGTTGTGTGTAGTTACCTAGCACACTCCTCATACACCTGACAAGTGTGACTGTGGCCAGGTATGCGTCACGACCCTCACCGCTGAGAGCCATAGTTAACCTCAGTGACCTTGGCACGTTAATTACCCCCGACAATGCAAGTCATTCTCGCTAATTACCACCACAAACACCAATTACTCAATGAATTCACTGGAACTGTGTGGGGGATGAGCTTTACCCTCCCGCTACCCTATCTTACACTCCTGTCTTTATCTTCACCTATTGGGGCCTATCCCTCTGTAGCACAGTAGTCTACGTCCTCGACTGATAATCGACGAGTCTGGATTCAATCCCTAGGCGGAACAGAAATGGCCGAGCACGTTTCCTTTCACCTCATGCCGTTGTTCACCTAGCAGTACAATATGTACCCTAGAGTTAGGCAAGTGTTGTGGGACTGCATCCCGGGGAAGGTCAGTAGATGGCCTAGAGGGAGACCATATTAAGCTCAAGTACAGGTTTCTTGTCACCAGAAAACAGGATTTATTTCCAACTGTAATGTATATACTGTACATACATTTCATAAATAAGAATATGTATTTGTTCTTTCACCTGGGGTCTAGGAGACTCGAACCGGGGGCCCCATGTGTCCCCTGGCCGAAGCTCTATCGACTGTGCTATTGAGTAGCATTAACAAGGAAAGATTCCAGAAGCAACTACTGCTGCCAATCTGGAATTTTCGACTTTCCCCTGACTACTACTGAACCTCAGAGCGCCATGATTTGAGAAAGATGTACCGGTTTCGTAAATGCTTGATGATTTGGCCGTGGGCACGAGAGCCCCGAAGCATGGCATGAAGCAACACAGACGGACCTGCCTACGTAACCCCATTGCCCAACTGTTACTGACGCCCCTAATGGCGTAATTGTCCCCATAAATACATCATATAATTATACACAGACGTCTACTATTTCTACACTGTCACACAAGCGGCCATTTACTAATTGAGCCTCATCAAAATCTCTGGGTCGTACATCTTGGGCGCTCTGCAGACTGACGGACTTTATACTGGTGTTCTGGGTCTCATCTGAATGAAACTCAAGGAAACGTGGCAGGTTTGTACAGTCGTGTTACTTCCACTGGTGTCTTTATTGTCTGTGGCCGCTAGTACCAGGCATGGTTGTTGTGTTGGAGTCTCTCTGCCGTGCTACACACACACACACACACACACACATATATATTATATATTTATATTAATATATATATATATATATATATATATATATATATATATATATATATATATATATATATTAATATATATATAAATATTAATATATATTAGTATTTTTTGGTAGCAGTCTTTCCTGTAGACATATATTATTAAATATGACCGAAAAAGTAAGATTAATAATTCTAACACGAATTTTCTCGATCTTTCGTACATTTCTTTTCACTGTTGGTGGTAATTCAAAAATCAATTCTCCAAAATTCATTTTTATTTATAGTCTGACGCGACACTTGAGCGCGTTTCGTAAAACTTATTACATTTTCAAAGACTTTAGTTTACACATACACAACTGAATAGAACTTACACATCTCCGATTTGTTTATATCTACATTTGAGTGAGGTGGATGGGGTGAGGTGGTATTAATAGGGTATTAATTTCATCAACACAAGACAGAACACGAAACAATGGGTATTGAATGGAAGTGATTGTAGAAAGCCTATTGGTCCATATTTCTTGATGCTTCTATATTGGAGCGGAGTCTTGAGGTGGGTAGAATATAGTTGTGCATTAATTGGCTGTTGATTGCTGGTGTTGACTTTTTAATGTGTAGTGCCTCGCAAACGTCAAGCCGTCTGCTATCGCTGTATCTATCGATGATTTCTGTGTTGTTTACTAGGATTTCTCTGGCGATGGTTTGGTTGTGGGAAGAGATTATATGTTCCTTAATGGAGCCCTGTTGCTTATGCATCGTTAAACGCCTAGAAAGAGATGTTGTTGTCTTGCCTATATACTGGGTTTTTTGGAGCTTACAGTCCCCAAGAGGGCATTTGAAGGCATAGACGACGTTGGTCTCTTTTAAAGCGTTCTGCTTTGTGTCTGGAGTTTCTCATGAGTAGGCTGGCCGTTTTTCTGGTTTTATAGTAAATCGTCAGTTGTATCCTCTGATTTTTGTCTGTAGGGATAACGTTTCTATTAACAATATCTTTCAGGACCCTTTCCTCTGTTTTATGAGCTGTGGAAAAGAAGTTCCTGTAAAATAGTCTAATAGGGGGTATAGGTGTTGTGTTAGTTGTCTCTTCAGAGGTTGCATGGCGTTTCACTTTCCTTCTTATGATGTCTTCGACGAAACCATTGGAGAAGCCGTTGTTGACTAGGACCTGCCTTACCCTACAGAGTTCTTCGTCGACTTGCTTCCATTCTGAGCTGTGGCTGAGAGCACGGTCGACATATGCGTTAACAACACTCCTCTTGTACCTGTCTGGGCAGTCGCTGTTGGCATTTAATGTACGAAAGATCGAGAAAATTCGTGTTAGAATTATTAATCTTACTTTTTCGGTCATATTTAATAATATATATTAATATATATATATATATATATATATATATATATATATATATATATATATATATATATATATATATATATATATATATTATACATATATATATGGCTAACTTGCACATTGATTAATAATGATTAGTACGGGGCGCGAGATGACAGCAGCAGCACCAGCTGTTGCGGACTATGCGGGGTATGAGACATTCCTGGAGGAATTCATTCCAGGTTGTAGTAAACATGCGGGGCGCTGGAAACAACAGTCTGACTAAACTTATCACCAAACAAGCATGACCCCTTGACCCCAACTGTACACGACCCTTCGCTGGTTAGGTCACGGTAAGTATCACATCAGTAAGGCCTTGTCATACGGCCTTTACACCAATGCGAAAACACATAGGGGGATTTTTGCCCTCCAATGCTGATTTTTGCACTCCCTGTGACGCACTGGTAACACACTCGCACCACGCTCCGCGACCAATTTGGCCGAGGTTCGAATCCTGGCCGGGGAGGACTGACTAGACGCCAATCCGACGGGGGGTTGGAAGAATACTTGTACTGCTGTAACCGGTAGTAGAAGTGTGTATCAGTATACGTGTAGTTCCCAGGCTCCTACATCCAGAGACAGACAGACCCGAGGCCCGGCTATCGTGTCGACAGCCTAACCAAGCACACAACTGCAACTTGCAATCATGAAGGCAGGAATCATCACGGCCGCTGCTACATTCAACACACACTGCAAAAACTGGTCAAACTCCTCCTTCAAGACTTCTTCCAGTATTATAATTTTATATTTACCTGAAGAAGGCTGAAGAGCAGTGAACCACGAATGCTCACTCGCATATATTATATATATATATATATATATATATATATATATATATATATATATATATATATATATATATATATATATATATATGTCGTACCTAGTAGCCAGAACTCACTTCTCAGCCTACTATTCAGGGCCCGATTTGCCTAATAAGCCAAGTTTTCCTGAATTATTATATTTACTATAATTTTTTTCTTATGAAATGATAAAGCAATCCTTTTCTCTATGTATGAGGTCAATTTTTTTTTATTGGAGTTAAAATTAACGTAGATATATGACCGAACCTAACCAACCCTACCTAACCTAACCTAACCTATATTTATAGGTAAGGTTAGGTAGCCAAAAAAAGCTAGGTTAGGTTAGGTAGGTTAGGTAGACGAAAAAACATTAATTCATGAAAACTTGGCTTATTAGGCAAATCGGGCCTTGAATAGTAGGCTGAGAAGTGCGTTCTGGCTATTAGGTACGACATATATATATATATATATATATATATATATATATATATATATATTTGTAGGGCGAGCATCAGCTCCTGAGCCCCGCCTTTCTATCATCGATCCCGTCTCTCGCCCACTACAGTAACCAATACAGCATTTCCTCAACACTTACTTGCTGTGGGTACTCCAGTTCGGTGGTCAAACTTCTACTTCCCACCATACAAATACAGTTTCATTTCCTGGGAATCCTGATACACGAAACTGTCTCCCCCCCCCCTCCCCCCACACACACACACAAAAGGTCAGTGTCAGAGTAGTTAGTAAATGGAATGCACTAGGAAGTGATGTGGTGGAGGCTGACTCCATACATAGTTTCAAATGTAGATATGACAGAGGCCAGTAGGCTCAGGAATCTGTACATCAGTTGATTGATGGTTGAGAGGCGGGACCAAAGAGCCAGAGCTCAACCCCCGCAAACACAACTAGTTGAGTACACAAAAGGTGTATGTGTTGTGCCTAGGCCTCTCCTTACCATTCTCTAAATCTTCCCCCTCTCCCCCTTTCTCCTGCCCAACCACTTTGGCTGGACGATAGATCAACTCTCTCTTCATGCATGTCGGCGTTCAATCCCCGACTGTCCAAGTGGTTGGGCACCAGTCCTTCTCCCCGACCCATCCCAAATCCTTATCCTGACCCCTTCCCAGTGCTATCTAGTCGTAATGGCTTGCTGCTTTCTCCTGATAGTTCCCCCTCTCCCTCTTGCCATCTCCCCCCCCCCTCTTACTTCTCTCCCATTCCTCCCTCTCCTCCTCCCTCCCTCCCTCTGTCTCTCTGTATGTCTATCTAGGCAGCCCGAGGTGTGACAATCACCTGGTGACATCGACGTCAACGACGCAGCTGACGACAACTAAACAAAACCTTACAAAAGTGCAACAATGGGCCTGTTGGCACGCCAATTACCTGCTAACATGAGTGGTTAGGGAGAGAGAGGGGGGGGGGGGAGGTGGCAAAAGGGTTGAATTGCAGCACTCACTCCCCCCCCCCCCATGCCCGAGCCCCACGACCTACCACCCCCTCCCAACCCCCTGTGGTGTTCTGACCTTTCTCTATTCTCCCGCTGCTGTGGGATTGGATAATGAGGTCTGGACCATCACACATTGTGTCATACAAGAATATGCCACATCTGAACTTAAAATCTAAATTTATGAGCCGTAACCAAATGCTGACAGTTCAGCAAATAAATTTTGAATTACTGATCAGGTTATTTTTTTCATAACATATTTAGACAACATAAAATTACCCTGTACAACATATCACATTTAATACGTTCCATACTCAGGCCACTAGAAAAAAAATAAAATGGTTGAAAATATTTCCTCAATTACCCAAAGACTATTTAAGAATGTAAAGTCGTAATTTCTTACAATTTGCAGCTATAAAAAAAATGATAATGGGTTTTAATTTTAAATCATGTTCATACTTATTTAGGTAAACCACCATACAGCTGAAAAACAGCTAATGTCCATCTCATATATAAATTAAGGGAGAAAATACAGAAGGAACTAAACAATAGGTCTATCACTGTCTGAAATGCTGCAAGTAATCAGTTGCTTTAACCAAAATATAAATACCTATGTAAACATTGCACTTAGACCCTGTGTAATAATATTTTATGAATATTATTACTGAACTATTATCATCACTTGTGTGTAAAAGTTATAACATGAGTTCACAAAAGGCAAGTCTTGTCTGATAAACCTCCTCGAGTTCAATTATAAAATATCCATGATCACATTGGAAAAGAGAACGAAAGGCTGACTGGACGTTCAAGGACATCCAGAAAGCCTTCAATGCTGTTCCACATAGCTGACCCCTCCACAAGCTAGAGGAACAAGCTGAAGTAACTGGACGCATGTTGAGCTGTATGAGAATGTATGAGAATACCAATCAAACAGGGAACAAATAGTGGTTGTGAAATTGGAAAGATCAGAATGGAGGGAAGTAACAAGCAGAGTACCACAAGGATCAATACTAGGACCCATAATTTTCCCCGATACATTGTAAATTAATGATATAACTGAAGAAGTAGGGTTCTCAATATCTCATGTGTTTACCGACAATGCAAAATTGATGCAACAGAGCAGAACAGGATTGCAGAGGCTTCAGGAGGACTGGACAAATAAGAGATGGTGTGAAATAATTGCTTGACTTCAATCTACGGAAGAACAAGGAAGGTGGTAAGATTTGGGACAGAAGTGAGTGATGAGGCCATAGCAACAATACAAGTGACACGTCTGTGTCACTTGTATTGTTGAAGCAAAGAAGAAGCAAAAACGGTTGGGAGTCTGTAAATTGCCAACTGTTGACAGAAAGGCATGTTCCGTTACCTGAAGCTTGCATGGCATCCACATACTGTCCAGTAGTTAATGATTCCCGGCTTGCATTTATGAATACTAATCAGGTACTATGTATAGTTGTGAATACATATACAGTATGTATTTGTGTATGAAAGTACTGTGTACATTTCTGACTGCTTGTATAATACAGTGCAGTATTTATGAAAACCATGTAGAATATTTGTAATGTATATACAGTAAAGTATATATACTGTACTGCATTTGTGAATACATTTACATTCTGTATATTATATATACTGTACATAGATATATATACACCGACTCCCTTTTGCACGAAAAACTATTTTCTTGCAAGTATGCTTTAATGTTCAATTTTGCAGAACAGTATTGTAGTGCTTTAATACTGTACTATATGACACAATCATAAAATTTATTATGGAAAAAAGAATATTTAACAGGTGTCAAAGAGTTCATGAAATCATGTGAGAGAGAGAGACAGAGAGAGAAATCACAATAGCGTGAAGCATCAAACGAACAAATTCTGTGTGTAATGAAGTAAGGGCAAAGAGGTAGAATGGCCTATTGACATAGCTAGTGCACGGGGGAGTTGTGTAAAACCCTGGTTTGTCTCTCGGAGAGGCTGCAGGATCCAGTAAGTTCAGGAGAACTTCGGTTTCAACTCTTTTGACCATGTCGTAGCTCAGTCGATTAAGGCAGCGCCTGGGATGCTCTCGGACTCAGGTTCGAATCCTCGTCACAGCCCTTGCGGATTTGTTCATAATTCACATAAAAATGAAAGTTTTAAATATTTGTCAACAAGGTTTCCTGCACTTTTAATACTTATTCCATAACTGTCCTTATTCCTGCTCAGAAGTTTATGCATGTTTAAGGCTTTGCAAGAATGTATGAACACCAATGGTATGTACTCTCAAATCCAAATGTACCTTCTTGTAAATAAAAAATAAGATAAATAATAAATAAAATAAATAAATATAGTAAAGTTAATGACTGTGTTCTGCATTGGAAGGAGTGTTTAGGTGGGGCCACTGATGATTTGTGGCTCATCAGTGGTCGAGCCACTGAATCTTTGAATCTCATCATCAGTGGAAAAGCCATCCACATAATATCTCAATAGATCCAAAACAGATAATCACTTTAAAGTCAGGAGAATAATGGGGATTGTGACAACATTTATAAATGCAAATCTTTAACAGTGTCAATTATTACACCTCATTTGATTATGTTAAAAATACAATGCACTAGTAAGCAAAAAGCAGTGGCTTAGTAAGCATAAAAATGAATTATTCTCGGATGGAAATGGGGCATTAGTTTTCCAAAGAAAAAAATTTATTATTTTTAAATTTTAGACATTTATCTGTAAAATTACACAAGTCATATCTACAGAATTGTAGATGAAAAATGTATTTATATATTAGCCAAAATATGCATGTAGCCAAATATAAGGCACTGCTCAAGGTACCTGAAAATCCTGGTGCCAGTATCCAGACAAGACATAGCACTAATCTTTTAGATAATTTTTCTGAATAATCATTTATATTATGGTCTATATTACACCTCCAGTTTGTTCAATACTAGAATGAGCAACCCACTTATACTAGCATTTCTGGTTTTTAGATGTTCAACCCCCTGGGGCACTGAACATTGGCAGCCCAGGAAAATTACCATTTGCATGTTCAATGGCTTGTTTCTTCAAGTATGGAGTGTTAACATGTGATCTTACTAGACTCTAGAAGCATACCAACATGCATACTGGAGGTATTGAAATACAGTACTTTTGCAGCATCAGTAAAATTTCAGCTGATATTTTATTATTAATATTTTTTTTCCACTGTTGAGTACAGGAGCAGATGAAGTCTGACTCCACTAAGTAGGCTTCGAGCTCTCCTTCTGCACACTAAATATTTCTGAAACATGATCTACTAATTGACTAAGACCCCCAATTACTACTAGATGAAGAAGGGTGGTAACTTATAGATCAATTACCGATCAATTCTTCCTCACCAGAGGAATGTGTTATGAGTAAAGAATACAGGAATTTAAAGCTCACATCACTGGAAGACAGAAGAGTTAAGAGGAGACATGATTACATTGTACATAATTCCCCTTTTAATTGACAAGTCAAACAAGAACATTATTTGGAATAAGTGGTACACATAGAAGGGAACACAGACAGAAACTAAGTATCCAAATGAGACACGGAGACATTAGAAAGAATATTTTCAATGTAAGTGGTGAAGAACTGGCAATCATTATAAATGTCAAGACATGGAAGCAGACTATACACAGCTTTAAATGTAGATATGACAAGAGCCCTGTAAACTGAAGAACTTTTACTAGTTAAATGAAGGCTGACAGGCTGAACCAATGAGCCAACATTCAAAATCTCCCTCAACCATTTCTACCTACCCCATGTCTCCACCCAAAAAAAACTCTTCCCCTATTTACCTTCTTTTCCAAACACACAAACATGATAACTTTGGCAAAATCTGGGACACTGGCAAATTTAAGACCATCATTTAGGAATCAGTATTAGGACTCTTTCAAAGCAATCTATACATCATTTGTTTGTCCAATACTGGAATGCCCGCACCTTATGAAACAAAACCAAAATTGAAAAAGAACAGATACCTGCAACAAGATTAGTGCCAGAGCTAAGAGGCTAAGCTACGAACATAGGCTAACTAAATCTCTCAGCCCTCGTGGAGACAAGGAACAGAGGGGGGATATGATCGCAACTTGCAAGATACTCGAGGGAATACATACAGTGGACAAAGGAAGCATCTTCAGACAGAGAAAGCATGACAAGAGGACACAGGTGAAAACAGAAGAAGGTACTTGATCCTGTATGGGGTAGTTAACAAGTGTAATGCTCTAAAAAAGGACATTTGTGGATACCTCCATCCACAATTTTAAGGCCTGATTTGACAAAAAATGTGAATGTCGGTAGTTGCAACATGACAGGTACAAAGCTAGTAGGTGGGGCATAAGGAGCTAGACCTCACTTCCCCATAAACAATGATAGGCAAATACTGATAGGCAAGTACTTGCCCCATCCCACCGCATCCCCCACCCACTAAATGTCCTATTTGTCTCCTTCCCTCCTACTCAATACTCGCCTAATTATTTCTGGCAGGGGAGGTATTCAATTCTTCTAAAGCACACTCAGCCCAATTAAAAGTTTCAAACTTAACAGTGAATATGTAAGGCAACTTGCCCTGAACAACTCCAAGAGAGGATAGTTACGCAAAATATTTATGGGATCCTTTATTTGACTGTTACTAATCAACAATCATTACTGCAGAGTCCATTTAACACAGTTTCGCTCTCATTGTTTACAAACTCTAAGATCACAAGAAGTATCATTACGTCAAAATAAGTTCTGCTCAAAAAAATCAAATAGTACAAGAATATTAGAATGTGTGTTAGTTAATTTAAATGAACAAGCCTTTATCGGAATTGGAAAAATATTGGTAACAGTGCACCTCTACAAGACATTACAGTAAGGTGCAATAATAGTCTTCAATGATACTTTCACAATGTTTGGTGGAAATTTGTTTGCTCTCATCACCCTAAGTCCAAACATTTATTTATTAATATACAAGAAGGTACATTGGGTTGTGAAAGTACATAATATCCATGTTCATACATTCTTGCAAAGCCACTAACATGCCTAGCACTTCAGGCAGACACTGACATCAACCCCTCCCCTAAAACATATTTCTGGTGGTTTATTCATTAGAAAGCACCGACTGTTGAGGTATGATATTAATATGCAAGAGAGCATGTGTTTGGCATTCATTGGGGGCATTTCAACCAAGTTAGAGACACACATGGTTTAGTGGCCAGATACTGGCATTATGCCAAGTGGGTACCGGTATCCATACATAGTTTATTACCCCATAATGCATCTTTCTAGACAACTTCCTTAACAAATGCCCAACCACTTGGGCTGGATGGTAGAGCGACGGTCTCGCTTCATGCAGGTCAACATTCAATCCCCGACCATCCAAGTGGTTGAGCACCATTCCTTTTCCCCGTTCCATTCCAAATCCTTATCCTGACCCCTTCCCAGTGTTATATATTTGTAATAGCTTAGCTCTTTCCCCTGATAATTCCCTCCCCTCCCCCCCCCCTCCCTCAACAAATTAGTACTACTAATTCACCAACTTCATACTGTACTTCTCAATTATCATGCTAACTAGATTTGACAATTGTCTGAAAATGCTGTATTAGTGGCTTTGTAAGAATGTAACTGTACTTAACTTATCACTTGTCCATATTTATTAAACGGTATCTATCCACTGAATTAGTATAATATGAATGTATTTTATATACACCCTAAAACTGTTCAGACGACTAATGTATTTTGTTGAGAAAATACAAAAAATTCCCAAAATACAGTATGTTTTTTTTTATTGAACAAAAATATGATACGCATGCACAGTCATCCATAACAAAAACTCAAGTCAATGCTTTTCAATCTTTTTGTATTTAAAAAAAAGCTGTTTAAAAATGTAGCTAAATTAATTTTTGGCATCACATTAGAACACATGTTGCATTCCACACTTGAGTGGTTTTTGACCAATTTTAAAATCTTTTGAAAGGACACAAACTTTTATTACAGTTAAATTCTTCTTGCTTGAATCTAACCAAAATTTTCAGTGTTGCTCCTGCACAGAAAATGCAGACAGAAGTTATTTATGATTACTCATGTCTAATTAAAAAAAATGAAAATTAGTAAAAATAATAAATTACTGAATAAGTCGACAAAACTAAGAGTGTGAATGTCCCAAGAATTTTAATGGAAAGCTCTAATCCTAAAGAAGAAAATACTGAGGTCATACAATGGGAGCGAACTTGCATTGGTTCCTTGATGCCATATGATCATGCACTTTCAATAGCGAATGCACCTGGGGAGTTTAGGGATGCGAGATCAATCCCATTGCACAGTCTCAATATTTTCTTGGATATATCATGTCCTTGTGATTTTATTATGCTGACCCTAAAAGTCAGCAAGATTTCTAAAATCATACAATTGATGCATGTCTAAAATCAAATCAAAACCAATTTGTGGAAAATATACCTTATAACATGCTTTAAGCTATGGTCGGAAGATTGTCATAATTTTTCTAAGCTATTCTTCAACATACTGAACTTAATAAAGTGATGCAAAGCTCTCTTAAAACATTTAAAAATTGTTACACATGACAATTTTATTTATGAAGTTGCTATGAAGATAGTGTTAAATTTAGTTACCTATCCTGTACACAAATAAAGTTCCACTGATTATACCTCTTATCAAGGAGGAAGTCCTGGAGCTAAATGCTTCGGCAACCAATGTTATTCAGAAACAGGAATTCTTGCTTTATGTGACGGTTAGCCTGTTACGATTATCGATGTCTCCCTAGGCCAACAACTGACCTTTCCAGGATCCCACCCCTCAACAGTTGCTCGACTCCCAGGAACCTATTTACAGCCTGTACTGTATTACGAAACATGCCCTAACACTATCTTGTGCAAGAATCAAACCCAGGACCATCTGGTTGTGAGTTGACTGCACTGACCACTTTCCTTCATCCATTAGAGTACACGAATAGTTTATATAGCCTTTTTGTTTTGGTTATTTTTTCAAGTCAGTCTACATCATAATATTTAAAGAGTCTGCATATATTCAATGGATTCATTGAGGTTGAAACTTAAAGGGTGGAAATACTTGGAAGAATGTGTATCCACAATCATTTATATTATAGGCTTTGGCTAAGTATCTTAAAAAATAAAAAAAGTTATTGTTAGTCATCCAGTTGAGTGAAAAGTATCATTTTCACACTGTTTAGGATTTATGCCTAGCTAAGGCTTAGATCCTAAACAATGTCTCTCTCAGCTAAACATGATATATATGGTCAAAATCCAAAACACAAAATGTTCACCTTGATCAAAAGAAACTAAACATTCAAGTAACTGCATACATTCCATTGTTTCCAAGTCTTAATTCCCATTGTTAGGGGAATTACGACTTAGGAATAAGAAAGGGAAACTAAGCCTGTACTTACACTTATCAAATTCCTGTTAGGCCAACTACTAACCTTCCCTAGGATGTAACCTACAACAGTCGCTTAACTCCCAGGTACATATTTTACTGCTCGGTGAACAGCGCATCAGGTGAAAGGAAACTCATCCGACCATTTCTGTCCCACCTAGGGATCAAACCCGAAATCCCCTGATGTATTTACATTGGACATTTTAGTACGAGGATACGAGCACAAAGCTTACAGTACACCTGGATGTTTAATGATAGTAACAGGTGAGAACGGAGATACCGTCCTATAGCTGCTAACATGCCAAGGCTTTAAAACTTTATTCCAAACACACACTGTGATATTTTTGCTCAATAATTCCTCTCATTTGAAAAGGCTGATGATCTCAATGACCATTTCTATTCCCAAAAATATTTTGAAGGCATTGATTGTATCCATGTTGATCCTTCTTGGATACACGCATATAGGGTGCTGTACAACTGTATTTTAATACAGCCATATGAGGAGCTGTAGGACTAATGGTTGCTGCAGTTTTTTAAATTTTTATAACTACAATAAATGCTGTAATGAAACCGAGATTCATCCCAAAATAGTGCAAAAAGCACGTTTGTACCATCACTTGGTTAGGGCACCAGATGTCTTAGCACACTGTCCTGTGGGGGTAAAACAATATTAAAACTTACTCAACACAGCCCATGATAACTTAACCCAGCATAACAGTTTTAAACAGAAAATGAACTTCATGTTGAAATGGCTTGAAATGGCTATGTATTGTACAGCCATTTCAACATGAAGTTCATTTTCTGTTTAAAACTGTTATGCTGGGTTAATTTATCTTAGGCTGTGTTGAATAAGTTTTAAAATCCATTGGCAAACCTTCATGGGGGTACCAAGTTACCTCTCTTTGACCTTACTTGAGGTCGAGAAGGGTCACCAGACTCGAGGCACAACCAATGCCTACAAACCCTCATCATCATCTCACAAACAAGACACATACCACCGCTGGTCACACAAGCATTCAATAACTCACCTCGATCAAATATTTTCTCGCCAGGATCGATGTCCTTAACGTCAAATATATCCTCAAACATGATGCCCGCCATGGTGGTGTTGTCGCCGGGACCTTTAAACCTCGCACACTGCCCGCAGACGACACCCCGCACGCGGCTAAACCTGCCTCCACACACCCGCTTTCTCTCTTATATACCTTCCCTGCCTTAGGAAATGTATATGTTTATCTCTCAGAATGTTTGGTAATATGTTTATTGTTTGTGATGTGTGTATATGTATGTATTAACACGATGTACTGAACGGGATGAGAATAGCTTGAGTTACCTCATCCCTTTGTGTGTATTTTATCTCAATAAACTTATTTCAATTTCAATTCCCTGCCTTCCTCTTCCTTCTCCTCCTCTTTCTCGTCTTCTTGGGTTAAACCCTACGTAATTTTAATTTTTGCTTTTGTATTTACATTGAGAACAATTTTAATTTAATATTTTATGAATGTATGTATTTAACTTCGATGAGCGAAGTGCGGGTTGCGGGTCGGTAACTTTAGACAACGAGTCTTGCCGAGTTTTTCATTGAAGGAATTTTTCTTTTGTATATTTGTAAGAATGTAAGAACACCAATGTTATGTACTTTCACCAACCCAATGTACCTTCGTGTATAGAAATAAATATATAATTAATATATAATTATAAATAAATCAAGAAATAAGTATATAATTATAAATAAATCAATAAATATATATATATATGTCGTACCTAGTAGCCAGAACGCACTTCTCAGCCTACAATGCAAGGCCCGATTTGCCTAATAAGCCAAGTTTTCATGAATTAATTGTTTTTCGACTACCTAACCTACCTAACCTAACCTAACCTAACTTTTTTGGCTACCTAACCAAACCTCACCTATAAAGATAGGTTAGGTTAGGTTAGGTAGGGTTGGTTAGGTTCGGTCATATATCTACGTTAATTTTAACTCCAATAAAAAAAAATTGACCTCATACATAGAGAAAAGGGTTGCTTTATCATTTCATAAGAAAAAAATTATAGTAAATATATTAATTCAGGAAAACTAGGCTTATTAGGCAAATCGGGCCTTGAATAGTAGGCCGAGAAGTGAGTTCTGGCTACTAGGTACGACATATGTCTATATATATATATATATATATATATATATATATATATATATATATATATATATATATATATATATATATATATATATATATACACTGTATATATTTACAATATCACTGTGCAAGTTTATATATTATTATAACATACTTTCATGCTTAAAAATTATTCATTGAATTTACGGTGAATATTAGGCGCTTAGCAGTTCAGTCAGGTTCGTTCTCGAATCATAATCGTGAATTCCGCGTTCGAATCCCGGACTTGGCAGAAATGTTGGGCGCGTTTCCTATCGCGTAAAGCCCTTGTTAACCTAACAGTAAACAGGTACTCAGGACGGGCCAGGTAGGATGGGCAAGTTGGAGAAGGTACAAAAAGAAGCCATGAGAATTAGCTTAGGATGCCCAAGAAATGCTATGATTGAGATAATGAGGATGGAGTTGAATCTGCAGAGTATTGGGGATAGAATTTCAGAGATAAATGTAGCCTCTGCCATTAGATTAATGAGAGGTGGGGGAGCTAATGAATTAATCCTCTCAGTTCATAAGGTGGGAAGTAATGAACAAGTATAATAAAGAGAGCATATATGAGTACCTTATGTTCTAATGTTTTAAAATATGATGTTCTTACAGAATGTATTGCTGTGCCTAAGAGACAATTCACACCACCATGGGAGGATTGTAATGTTGATGTAGTAATTATTCCTTTGCAAAAAAGCTATGTGTGAGATAGGAGAGCTGAGGGCAACATATGATTGTATAATTAGAAAATTACCGACAGAAAACACTCTACATGTATATTGTGATGGGTCAGTAGCTAGGGATGGGAAGGCAGGATGTGGAGTCTTGATCAGGGAGTACACTGACATCGGCACTGTAGATACTGTTATTGGACGCCGCTTAACTGACAATGTCTCTTCAACGCAGGCTGAACTCCAAGGTGTCTTACGGGCTATTCATGCCCGTGCCACCTCTTGGGTGGCATAATCTTTATCAATCAATCCAAGGTGTATTGGCAGGATTACAGGAAGTAGTCATATATGGTAAAAATGCCTGCTTCTTTATTGATAGCAGAGGAGCGTTAGAGTCTTTAAATAGCAGACGCCCAGTTTACCAGAATATTGTGATGAGTGTAGAGAGAATGTTGAGAAATTAGAAAAAACTGGGTATAAAGTAAGATTCATGTGGATCCCTTCACATGTGGGAATACTGTTGAATGAGGTAGTTGATGACATAGCGAAGAGAGCCACGGAAAAAACTTGTTGATGTTGTATGTCAGTTAACTTTGAAACAAATAAAAACAAGAATCAAGATGATCCAAGAGGGTGAAGAAATGATAAAGAGAATGGCAATGGTGGACAGTAGTAACACACTTAAGAATTATTCAGTAATAAATACAAATTCGTCCTTCACCTATGGTAAAGGAAAGTCTACTTGGAAGGATTCAATTTACATGAGATTAAGATTAGGATACAAATATATCTGGCAATACGGTGTTGATGTCAGTGAAAAAGATAAGGAGTGTAAATTATGTAGTATGCCGCACGCCCACACCTTAGAACATTATGTATTTGAGCGTCAACTTATTGATAACTATAGAAATAAGGAAATAAGTAATGTACCACATCAAATTGTTTGGATGTGTGATAATGGTATGATAGACAGTATACTTAGGAGCTACAAGAATTTTGCCCCAAGAGTGTAACACTTATATGCTGTGTTTGCTATATTAACCTGCAATGTTAAATGGGATTCTTGTATTGTGATTTGTGTATTTGTACTCACTGAATTTGTTCAGAGTTAGCTACTCAGAACGAAGTGTCCATGTAGCACGGACTATGGTGAGCCCGTAAACCACACAAGCCTGTCAGTGTAGCATGTTGACCCATGTCTTCCACACAGGAGAGAATTTCTCATTCTAGAATTAAATATATGGAAAGAGAGATGCCGTTTTACCTTGCTTGTATAAATTATAACCACGCTCGCTTGCTTGCTCAACCCCCCCCCCACACACAAACATGGCCACACACACACACACACACACACACACACACACACACACACACACACACACACACACACACACACACACACACACACACACACACACACACACACAAACATGATAGTGCACACGCACACACTATATTACATTCACCAACAATGTTATCAAGTTTACAAAACACCATTAAACCTCGCAAACTTCGGCTATTACCAACAAATCTCTCTCAACTTGTCTGAGCCGCCAGTTTCTAGTGGGTGAAACTATGCATAATGACTTAACCATGCGTGGGGGGGGGGAGGGGGTGACACAATCAAAACACATTGTTACAGTACAGAGCGGCGCTGAGGACAGGTCACTAACCTCCTAGAAGACATGGCCCTTTCTGAAGATGTATTAATATACGAAAGTACTTAAGGAAAATCCTGTTTCAATTCTTCCTCCGTGGTCTGACACTGTCCGAACTCTTCCGGAACAAGAAGACTTTTGTTCGAACCACAACGCTGTAAATGCTTCACCCACATACTACAAACACAAATAATCGCCAACAGAACCTAAACAGTTAACCTAACCAGTGTCTAAATATGCACAACATACTAATATATAATAATATTAATTTATATTTGAGAAAAGTTCTGTTTTGAGTGAACAGCATGATTGATGAATGCGTCTCTGTGGGGTCGACCGCTGGATAGAATGGACTTGGTCTAAGCAAGAGTTGGTGTGTAAGCTGTTTTTCG
The DNA here is from genome assembly GCF_040958095.1 of Procambarus clarkii. Lineage (NCBI taxonomy): Eukaryota > Metazoa > Arthropoda > Malacostraca > Decapoda > Cambaridae > Procambarus > Procambarus clarkii. The sequence continues at coordinate 25,059,457 of NC_091169.1, forward strand.
TTCATAAACAGGAGGGTTTGGCGGCTGGTTTAACGACCATTTGACCCTTGTTTATGAGCACGAACTGTGGTTATGGGGATGAGCTGTGTTTATGAGGATGGGGTAAAATTATAATGAACATATATATTGTTATTTTCAACAAATTATTGTTTTCAGTTATTGGAGGTTAATGCCGCTTGTACGAGCACAGGCCGAGGATGGGCTGAGTAATACTAATTTCTCTCATCAATGAAAAATTGATGCTAGAAATACAGTCAAGCAGAAAGAGTATGAGGTCACCTAATACAAACCTAAGACAATCGACTTGACAATCGACAGGACGGACCGAAACATCGTCGTCCCTTCACCTTCTAGTGTGTGGTCTGGTCAACACCTAATACAACACACACACACACACACACACACACACACACACACACACACACACACACACACACACACACACACACACACGTGCCACATTCCATATTGGGATTCGTCAGGAATGCAAACAGGATTTATCACACAATGTCAAAATTGTTTGGATATAATAAAGTCCCCGTGATGAGGCTGCTTTTGTTAGGACGCCCATGATAGCCTAATGTGTTTGTTAGTGGTGTTGTTGTTAGTGGTGTTGTTGTTATTGTTGTTCTTGTCGCTGAAGACGTCTTCAGGGCAGCAAGAGAAGGACCAACACATACTACCAGCTTCACGGAATGCAAGAACGGTAAGTTTTTTCCCTCGAAAACATTAAAGTAATTACACAAGTGCTGTTGGTCCGAGCAGGAAGTTAGTAGGATCCCCGCAAATCAGGGAGAGCTCCGCGCCGCTGATTGGTTCAAATGAGGGCTCTGAGCCTGCTGATTGGTTCAAATGAGGGCTCCGAGCCTGCTGATTGGTTCAAATGAGGGCTCTGAGCCTGCTGATTGGTCAAAATGAGGGCTCCGCGCCTGCTGATTGGTCCAAATGAGGGCTCTGAGCCTGCTGATTGGTTCAAATGAGGGCTCTGAGCCTGCTGATTGGTTCAAATGAGGGCTCCGAGCCTGCTGATTGGTCCAAATGAGGGCTCCGCGCCTGCTGATTGGTCCAAATGAGGGCTCTGAGCCTGCTGATTGGTCCAAATGAGGGCTCCGAGCGTGCTGATTGGTCCAAATGAGGGCTCTGAGCCTGCTGATTGGTTCAAATGAGGGCTCTGAGCCTGCTGATTGGTTCAAATGAGGGCTCTGAGCCTGCTGATTGGTCAAAATGAGGGCTCCGCGCCTGCTGATTGGCTCAAATGAGAGTTCCGCGCATCTGATTGGTCCAAATGAGAGCTTCGCGCCATTAACATCCTCACAAACAGCACCGAGGAGCTAGGCGTCACCTGCCAGTAGTGACAGTTAGGGAAGCACTGTTAGGTAGGTACCTCCTCTGCGCTCCTCTCAAGCGAACCAATGAGCGGCTGAGTTAGTGCAACGCATTAATAACACCCCCAGGAGGATAATTACCGCAAATGACTCGTTAATTACAGCCCTCTCAGGAGGCCTCGTCATTGGCGCATCGCTGACACCAGGAATACCGAGGAGAAAATGGCTGGTGTCTATTTATGTCCTTCCCGCCCTGGCAACGATGGCTGTGACGTCAGCAGGTGTGTGCACCAGTGACGTCACAGCCCGCCCCCCCTCCACCACCAGAAAACGTATATATGCTAGTTAGCATTGTAAATGTGTGGCCACCTCTGTGGTAGAAAAAAAAACACCCACCACCACCCTCTACCACCACCACCACAAGCATCAGCACCACCACCACCAGCACCCACTACCACCAGCAGCACCAGCACCACCACCCACCACAGCAATAAGAAAGAGCCAGTACACAGATTTCGTGCACATTTCAGCTTATCTAAACCTCAACCCCACACAAGCCAATAGACTGCTAGGGGAGGTTATCTTGAGGTTATCTTGAGATGATTTCGGGGCTTTAGTGTCCCCGCGGCCCGGTCCTCGACCAGGCCTCCACCCCCAGGAAGCAGCCCGTGACAGCTGACTAATTCCCAGGTACCTATTTTACTGCTAGGTAACAGGGGTATCCGGGATCGAACCCGGGACCACAGGATCACGCGTCCAGCGTTCTGTCCGCTCAGCCACCGGCTCACCGGGGAGGGAAGAAGCAGCTTAGAGATAACGAGGACCTCGCGAGGGGGCAACTAGTGGGCACATGACAAGGGTATGCCAGATACCAGGAGTGACAGACCAAGAGCCACATTCACGAAGTACTGTAGTTACGCAAGCACTTACGAACGTGTACATCTTTCATCAATCTTTGACGGCTCTAGTTACATTTATTAAACGGTTTACAAGCATGAAAACTTGCCAATCAACTGTTGTTATTGTTATAAACAGCCTCCTGGTGCTTCGGAGCTCATTAACTGTTTAATATTTGTAAACAAAGCCGCCAAAGATTGAGAAAAGATGTACAGGTTCGTAAGTGCTTGCTTAACTGCTTCGTGAATCTGGCCCCAGGACCCCAGGGGTACGTTAGCCCTGATGAAGACCTTATTAAACCAGGATACATTTGGTGATACATTACATCAGCTCAGTATACATTTGGTGATACATTACATCAGCTCAGTATACATTTGGTGATACATTACACCAGATCAGTATACATTTGGTGATACATTACACAAACGGTTCAGGATTACCGCAGATTTCCTTAGAGTTCATCAGGCCTCTGGGTATATCAGGGCCCCGGGTATATCAGGGCCCCGGGTATATCAGGGCCCCGGGTATATCAGGGCCCCGGGTATATCAGGGCCACGGGTATATCAGGGCCCCGGGTATATCAGGGCCCCGGGTATATTAGGGCCCCGGGTATATCAGGGCCCCGGGTATATCAGGGCCCCGGGTATATCAGGGCCCCGGTTATATCAGGGCCCCGGGTATATCAGGCCTCTGGGTATATCAGGGCCACGGGTATATCAGGCCTCTGGGTATATCAGGGCCCCGGGTATATCAGGCCTCTGGGTATATCAGGGCCACGGGTATATCAGGCCTCTGGGTATATCAGGGCCCCGGGTATATCAGGCCTCTGGGTATATCACTGCTCTAAGAAACAAAATACACTACAAGATACAACCACAAAGAGATACTAATAAAAATACAGAGAAGATGGTCAGGAAGAAATATATATATGCGAGACCACAAACACGTTCTGGTATAAAGAGGAGTCACCCTCCCGCTGACAACTCCACGAGTAACTACTGTGGCTAATGGGGTTGTTAGTGCCCCTCAGTTGCATTGCCAGACCACTCGTACGATAGCTTTTTCTCATTAACGGCATCAAGCAGACTGTAGGCTAGAGCCGCTGGCTGGTGTACAACTACGTAGCCGGGCGTATGGTCAGTTGTACGATAGCTTTTCTCTTATTAATGGCAGCAAGCAGACTATTGGCTGGCTGGCGTACAGCTGCGTAGCCGGGCGTATGACCAGTTGTACGATAGTTTTTCTCTTATTGAAGGCAGCAAGCAGACTATTGGCTGACTGGCATACAGCTGCGGAGCCGGGCGTATGATCAGTTGTACGATAGCTTTTCTCTTATTGAAGGCAGCAAGCAGACTATTGGCTGGCTGGTGTACAGCTGCGGAGCCGGGCGTATGACCAGTTGTACGATAGCTTTTCTCTTATTGAAGGCAGCAAGCAGACTATTGGCTGACTGGCATACAGCTGCGGAGCCGGGCGTATGATCAGTTGTACGATAGCTTTTCTCTTATTGAAGGCAGCAAGCAGACTATTGGCTGGCTGATGTACAGCTACGTAGCCGGGCGTATGACCAATCGTACGATAGTTTCTACCATTCTGCCAGGATAGCTGGCAGGTTTACCAGGAAAATCATTTTACGGTCAAGAAGCATGGTATTTAGACGACATCTTAAAATGTACCGAGCCAGCAAACGTTGCTGCGCACCCAAGGAAAATGACCTCATAAAAAACTCGTTGTCCCTTTAGTATTTGCTTCTTTGTGTGAGCGAGGGAGAGAGTCGCTATGACGAGGCCACAGGGGCGAGAGAGGCTGCGAGCAGCGAGCCTAGTGAAGGAGCAGCTGCAGGAGGTGTGAGGCGGGGCAGGAGAGGCCATGAGGGGGGTAGAAGGATACGACGTAGCTTGGGGGCGCTGACCCCCTCTCTCGTCGTCCCCGACCCTGAACTGTGTTTTCTCTCTCTCTCTCTCTCTCTCTCTCTCTCTCTCTCTCTCTCTCTCTCTCTCTCTCTCTCTCTCTCTCTCTCTCTCTCTCTCTCTTTCTCTCTCTCTTTCTCTCTCTCTCTCTCACGCCTCCCCAAGCAACTTCACAAAGACCTGAAAGTCGTAGCATTAAACATTACTATGAATACCGTTTGCAAACATTTATACATGAAACTAATAAAGGAAGAACTCTACAATGTGATTACAGTGGCCAGAATGATGTATGCTGAACTAAGTAAATACTGAGTACAGGAACTCTTGATGATATACTGGACTTGTACCCAAGATTGACTATGTAATGCATCAGTTATACAATGTATGTGATGTAACTATACAACCTAAGCTTGTATAAGCATCTTAATCACCTTCAGTGGTTAAGTATTTAATAACACGCTAGTTGCTATAGCAGCTATCGTACCCTGTCATTTTAAAAGCACTACAATCACCTTCTGTGGTTGATTGTTCAATAAATCCTTGAACTATATGTTTAACAGATCTCTCGCCCTGTCCATGGAGGACTGAACAAAGTGTATATATGCTGGTTAGCACTATAAATGTCTGGCCACGTTTGTGGTTGAAAAAACATAATAATAGAGGTATTTGTGTGTGTGTGTGTGTGTGTGTGTGTGTGTGTGTGTGTGTGTGTGTGTGTGTGTGTGTGTGTGTGTGTGTGTGTGTGTGTGTGTATGTGTGTGTGTACTCACCTATTTGTGCTTGCAGGATCGAGCATTGACTCTTGGATCCCGCCTGTGTGTGTGTGTGTGTGTGTGTGTGTGTGTGTGTGTGTGTGTGTGTGTGTGTGTGTGTGTGTGTGTGTGTACTCACCTATTTGTGCTTGCAGGATCGAGCATTGACTCTTGGATCCCACCTGTGTGTGTGTGTGTGTGTGTGTGTCCAAGCACTGACACTACACCTTCTCACTTAAGCCTAACTAACACACCAGGTGTAATGACGTCACTATTAAGTGTGACGTCACCATTGCTATCCGCACTGCCGCACCATGCGGCATACACGACCTGCACCACAGGTCATCTTTGCCGCAGCCTGCATGGTGCCAGGAGTGTCACAGCCTGCATGGTGCCAGGAGTGACACAGCCTGCATGGTGCCAGGAGTGTCACAGCCTGCATGGTGCCAGGAGTGTCACAGCCTGCATGGTGCCAGGAGTGTCACAGCCTGCATGGTGCCAGGAGTGTCACAGCCTGCATGGTGCCAGGAGTGCCACAGCCTGCATGGTGCCAGGAGTGTCACAGCCTGCATGGTGCCAGGAGTGACACAATCTGCATGGTGCCAGGAGTGCCACAGCCTGCATGGTGCCAGGAGTGCCACATCCTGCATGGTGCCAGGAGTGTCACAGCCTGCATGGTGTCAGGAGTGTCACAGCCTGCATGGTGCCAGGAGTGTCACAACCTGCATGGTGCCAGGAGTGTCACAGCCTGCATGGTGCCAGGAGTGTCACAGCCTGCATGGTGCCAGGAGTGTCACAGCCTGCATGGTGCCAGAAGTGCCACAACCTACATGGTGCCAGGAGTGACACAATCTGCATGGTACCAGGAGTGTCACAGCCTGCATGGTGCCAGGAGTGCCACAGCCTGCATGGTGCCAGGAGTGTCACAGCCTGCATGGTGCCAGGAGTGCCACAGCCTGCATGGTGCCAGGAGTGTCACAGCCTGCATGGTGCCAGGAGTGACACAATCTGCATGGTGCCAGGAGTGCCACAGCCTGCATGGTGCCAGGAGTGCCACAGCATGCATGGTGCCAGGAGTGCCACAGCCTGCATGGTGCCAGAAGTGCCACCACCACCTATAGAACCCGTCACATAGAAAACGCCAAATTAACGATGCTTTAAACTGAACAAATACGTTACATTTCTAACGGATGAGTCGATTCCGTCCATTATGCGACGCATTAGGCGAGTGGACGGGTTGAGGAGCCGTAGACCCACTGTGGCCATGGTGGGGGATGACGGGGGAGGACATTAAAGCTGTAGGGAAGGGACGTAGTGCGGGGGGTCGCTGCCCCCCGCGGCCCACGTGGTGAAGAGGTCCGGGGCGCGGCTATACTGCGTCGTTCCCGCCGCTGCTGCTGCTGCTGCGTCACCCTCTGCTGTTTCCAGCTGCTGTTCCTACTGTCTCTATGGTAGTTGTTGACAAGTCTCTCTCTCTCTCTCTCTCTCTCTCTCTCTCTCTCTCTCTCTCTCTCTCTCTCTCTCTCTCTCTCTCTCTCTCTCTCTCTCTCTCTCTCTCTCTCTCTCTCTTCACCTCCGGATCCAGCTCATCAGGAATGCCTACCATATACTGCGCCGGAACCACTGACTAACTACCGGACTACCATCCACGACGTCCCTTGACGTACACAACCACCATTCATACCATCAAACACAAGGAGCTGTCCAGACAACACAGATAACGTCTTTTAACGTTATTACGACTCTCTGTCAACGTAACGGTAGTGATGAAATATACATATGTATATGTATGTTCGCATACATATGTATGTTTGATGCACACATAGAGTACACAAAAAGTCTTCCATCTCTGTATGGCTGGTGCACACACACACACACACACACACACACACACACACACACACACACACACACACACACACACACACACACACACTAACAACCGTCTACCAAACAGCGTGGTAGATAGTTGGAACAAGCTAAGTGAGAAGGTGGTGGAGGCCAAAACCGTTAGTACTTTCAAAGCGTTATACGACAAAGAGTACTCGGAAGACGGGACACCACGAGCGTAACTCTCATACTGAACCACACTTAGGTAATGCCACAGAAGATGATTGTAACATATTCTTAGAGACTTAGAGACTTAACAATTCTTAAGAAACACTGAGAAAGTGGACAAAAACAAAAGTGTTTACCAAGGCGCGAGAACGTATTCGGAGCCATAGAGATGTAATTCCTTCGTGTAACAACAGTAAGTAAACAGTAACGTGAACTAAATGGGAATAACTCCATTCATAGTTTCAAGAGCAGGAAGTACCTGCGGGCTCACCATAGCCCGTGCTACTTGGAACTGCTTGTTCCAAGTAGCGAATCTTTAACAACAACAATTCAAGAGTAGCACGATAAGAAGCAAGAGGATCGGAAACTACTGCCACAGGTGACTAACGGGTGATAGGCGGGGGCCCAGGAGCTGAAATGTTGTCCTATAAGCGGGTTGGATAATCTTAAATCTTATGCGGGGGAAAGCTCGCTAAATCCACGATCCTAAATCCATGATCCTAAATCCATGTTACCTTGCGTCAGCCGTTATCTTGCGTCAGCCGTTATCTTGCGTCAGCCGTTACCTTGCGTCAGCCGTTACCTTCAGTCACGAGTTACTTTTCCTCGCGAGCAGAACTCTCGAAATCAACTACAGGTAACTTTAAATCATCCTGCTACACCTGTTCCTATAGCATCAGGTGTCCACTTGTCTGCATTCTTGTCTTAGTGTTGGACTTAAGGCCCTTGGACCTCTGGGAGGGGGCGGGGGGGAGTTATTAAGGCCACTACAACACCTTATTAACTAACCAGCGGGGACATTGATCCTCCGTACCACCTCAAGGTAACGTCAAGGTAACATCGTTACCTCTTGACGTATAACAAGACACCTGCATAGACACGTCAATAACTGTGGCATAAACATTGGGGAGGACAATAGCGCGGTTAGACCGGTGTTACAGAGAACGAGGACAGAGGAGCACAGGGGGAACCAGCAGGGGTGGGCAGCAGGGGAGAGGACAGAGGACAGGGGTGGGCAGCAGGGGAGGACAGAGGACAGGGGTGGGCAGCAGGGGAGAGGACAGAGGACAGGGGTGGGCAGCAGGGGAGGACAGAGGACAGGGGTGGGCAGCAGGGGAGGACAGAGGACACGGGTGAACAGAGTAGAATACAGTTTTATCTGCACCATCATTTCAGTGAAAGAACCCGTACACACACACACACACACGCACACACACACACCAACAACAAAGAGGACAACACTACCATTCATTGCGAGCATCAAGTTACTCCGTTGTGTTGCCGACATGTCCCTCTTCCGCTCCCTGTGACGTCATCTTTGTTTACTTCCGTTCAAGCGGGGTTCCGCTCCACACAATCTGCATCTCCGCATTGGCATACCTTGTATAATCCAGCTCCAACTTTTTTTTCCTTGGAGATCCTCCACCTTCTCCGCCCTCTCCACTCCAGTGGTGAATACATCCACTACACCTCTGGTGAACACAGTCATCCACCACTCCACAGGGGAAGATCATCCACCACTCCACAGGGAAAGAGTCAGTACATATCCACTGGAGAACAGTCCTACTCCACTATGGAACAAATACATCCCCCACTCCACCGGAGAACAAGATCAACCCCCCTACTCCAGTGTCACTATGAATTCCACACCTACTGGCCGTGATACACTCCAGGTGTAGGGGAGGAGGTGCGGCGCGCGGCACTATAGGGAGGCGCGGAGAGTGTGTCTACACCCACACACCCAGAGGGCCGTGTGAGCCCAGCGTAGTGGCCCTCCCAGCGGCCCACAATGCACCACCACCACGCAGGGGCCGGGCGCAGCCCTCCCTTGCACCACCACCACACACATACACACGCACGCACGCGCACCCGGGAATCTGATTGTCACCAATAAACATTCAGAGATTCCTTCAAGCTGAACTATGGTATTTTGGAGAGGAACCCATCCGCGAAGAACGCCAGAGGAGGAGGAGTCGTTATCATCGAATGGCCACAAACTAGGGTGCCTCAGCCCAATTGGACACGACGACACGATGTTCCCTGTGTGCCAGAGGCACCAGGGGGGAGGGGGGGGGCGCGGCCCATCAGGCACATACGTCATGGAGCACTTTAGGAGCATATGGCACTATGTGGTGAGTGGCCATGTTGTCACTCTGCCTACTGCACCAATACACGCGTCACTCCCACGTCACCACACGTCACTACACGTCACTACACGTCACCCCCACAATCTAGGCTCGTTGAGGCACGTTCAACATTTTCAACAAAACAAATTATAAAGCATCCAAATACAAGTTTTCTCATATATAAATTAGCAGTATTGTATATTTGAATTTGGTGAGAACAGAAGCCTAAATTAGGTTAGGTTAGGTCACCCACGTACTGCGTTTAGGTTCCCCAGTACGTGGGAGAAGCATTTAGTTTACCTGGAGTTTAACTTTAAGAATAAGCCTTAAATGTGAGCCTTGAGCTCTGTGCTCTAGTACAGTGGCTGTACTGGAGCTCTGTGCTCTAGTACAGTGGCTGTACTGGAGCTCTGTGCTCTAGTACAGTGACTGTACTGGAGCTCTGTGTTCTAGTACAGTGACTGTACTGGAGCTCTGTGCTCTAGTACAGTGACTGTACTGGAGCTCTGTGCTCTAGTACAGTGGCTGTACTGGAGCTCTGTGTTCTAGTACAGTGACTGTACTGGAGCTCTGTGCTCTAGTACAGTGACTGTACTGGAGCTCTGTACTCTAGTACAGTGGCTGTACTGGAGCTCTGTGCTCTAGTACAGTGACTGTACTGGAGCTCTGTGTTCTAGTACAGTGACTGTACTGGAGCTCTGTGCTCTAGTACAGTGACTGTACTGGAGCTCTGTGCTCTGGTACAGTGGCTGTACTGGAGCTCTGTGCTCTAGTACAGTGACTGTACTGGAGCTCTGTGTTCTAGTACAGTGACTGTACTGGAGCTCTGTGCTCTAGTACAGTGGCTGTACTGGAGCTCTGTGCTCTAGTACAGTGGCTGTACTGGAGCTCTGTGCTCTAGTACAGTGACTGTACTGGAGCTCTGTGCTCTAGTACAGTGGCTGTACTGGAGCTCTGTGCTCTAGTACAGTGACTGTACTGGAGCTCTGTGTTCTAGTACAGTGACTGTACTGGAGCTCTGTGCTCTAGTACAGTGACTGTACTGGAGCTCTGTGCTCTAGTACAGTGACTGTACTGGAGCTCTGTGCTCTAGTACAGTGACTGTAAAAACAGGTAACCTTCCACGCATGGATGGTTGCCACTCCTCTTCCTAACCACCTCTCTCCACCCCACCGATCCCCGTGAGGCTCTATCAGGCTCTGTGAGGCTCTGTAAGGATTCATGAGGCTCTATGAGGCCTTGTAAGTGTTTTTTTACTTTATATGGGGTCTATGAGACTCTGCGAGGCTCTAAGAGACTTTGTGTGTTAAGTATGAGGTTCAGTGAGTTTCCTTGAGGCTTTGAGTGTGATCTATGAGGCTCTGTGAGAAAAAACTATGAAGCTGTGAAGCTTTCTGCAACGTCTATGGAGCATCTGTAAGGGACCTATGGAGGTCTCTGAGTGTCTATGGAGGATTGTGAGTGCTTATGTAGGTGTATGAGTGTCTGTGGAAGTGTGTGAGGGTGTATGAGAGAGGGTAGACGAGGTCAACACCTAACTGCTCAACAATTCACACCACCAACACACTCAAAGGCCTCACACTTGTTGTGATATCATGAGATCACACAAGGAGCCTAATTCACGAGCTGTGAGCCAATGTGTACACAATGTAACGATCTCTCATGCTCTTGATACAGACGAGAGAGAGACACATGAACTCTTGGTGAAATTACTGCACCATCACCACCACCAGCATCACCATCACCACCACCACCAGCAGCTGCATCACCATCACCACCACCACCAGCAGCTGCATCACCATCACCAACGAATATAATCGTTCCCTTATACATAAAGTGAGCGGCTACACAGCAACCATGTGAGGCGTGTTGGGTCCCTGAAGACAGGAACACACTGGAACACCAGCTGCTGCTGCTGGCGCAGACCTGTGGCCGTCATGAGCCAGTATATCCCCCCCCCCCCCCCTTCCGCAGGTGGGGCATAGCTGGGACGGTGGGGACATGGCTAGGACGGTGGGGACATGGCTAGGACGGTGGGGCATGGCTAGGACGGTGGGGCATGGCTAGGACGGTGGGGACATGGTTAGGACGAGCGGACGCTCCTAGCACTGCTACCGTTCCTAGTTTATGTCAATGACCTACACGAGCGATGAAAAGTTGAAAGGTGTGTAAAAACAGAGGACGACTGCAGAAAGTTACACGACGAACTTAACAAACTCCAGGAGTGGGGTGACAAATTACCTTAAAGCTGTTAGAATTCAATCCCAATAAGTGTAAGGTATTGAAGATGGGAAAGGGAGAGGAGACCAGAAGGCATCTATACCATACGGGAAAGGCAACTACAGGTATCGGAAAGAGAGAGAAAGATTTTGTAGTGGATATATTTCCAACACTAAAACCGGAGGCACACATCAACTGGATAACATCAGCAGCATATGGGACGCTGAGAAATATTATAACATTGTTAGGAAGATCAGGACGCCCTCAAGACAATCTACACAACCTTTGTTAGACCAATACTGGAATATGCAGCACCGGCATAGAATTCGCACTTTGTGAAGCATAATACACAAATTTAAACTATAAACGTTTGCAGCAATACTAATGCCAGAGTTAAAAGGGATAAGTTACGATAACTGGCTAGTGGAACTAACTCTCACAACCATAGAGGATAGAAGGGACAGAGGGGACATGATCACAACATACAAGGCACTGAGGGAATAGACAAGGACAGCCTCTGAGAGAGAAAGTAGGAGAGGACACAGGTGGAAGCTGAACACACAAATGAGCCGAAGGAATGCAAGGAACTACTCGTATCCTGTACGAGTAGTCAACACGTGGAATGACCTGCAAGAAGAAGCTATGCAAGCCACCTCCGTCCACAACCCCGAGACCAGATTTGAAAATCATAAAAAATGGAACATCAGAATAGTTAAATTATAAGACAACAGGTAACACAAAGGCAGTAGGGCGGGGCACAAGAGCTAGAGCACACGTCCCAGGAGTCACAGACAGGTGAGTACTGATAGGTGAGTAAGATCACAACCCCACCCCCCACTGGTCTTCAGTACTCATTAACCGGTAACCTTCATTTCATCAGCAAATTGCAACTCATTTGGGTTAAAATATGCACTGAGGCTTCCCTGATTATTTACACAGCACCAGAACACTAATTGGTAACCAATGTCAGAGTAGTGATGCTGTAACGAGCCTTGGTGTGAGGTGTGGAGGGGGGGGGAGGGACCGGGGGGAGGGGGGACGTGTGAATAACATCACCACTAATACCTGCAGAAGAAACTGTGTGTATGCTACTTAGCATTGTATAAATGAATGGCCACGTACGTGATTGAGAAAAAAACACTGCCTGCACCACCACCACCATCACCACCACTAGCACCACAACCACCACTAACACCACCACCACCACCACCATCAGCACCACAACCACCACCAGCACCAACACCACCACCACCACCACCAGCACCAGCACCACCACCACCATCACCACCAGGAAACAGCAAAGAGAATGAGGGAACAAAAACCATACGAGAAATGGAAAGACAGAAATTAGCATAAACAATGAACAGGAAAACAAACATAACAGCAAAGCAGAACACAGAGAGAGTCAAACAGTGGGGCTGACCAACTGAATGACGCAACAACATGACACAACAGAGAGTACTGCAGAGCGAGATGTTGACAAGAGAGCCTGAGATGCCTCTAGGAGCCGGTGACCACTACACCCAGTCATGCTTCAATACACAATGACGCTAAAGGAGCTCCTTACACAAACAAAAAGTTGAAGAAAAGATATGACAGATGTTGGGAGCTACATTAAGATGAGGAACTTTCTAAGTAAAATTCAACGGAAAAAAAGAAATAGAAGGAAACCTGTGAAGTAAGGTGATGCAATGGAGCTCTTCATATCTCTTATTTAATAAACAGTGAAGCTCCAGAAACCAATAAACTGCTTTAAATAAATATTCCATTATTTATGCCAATACTGGAATATGGAGCACCGGCTTGGAACCCGCACCTTGCAAAGTTCAAGCCAAACTTGAGAAGGTACAGAGGTTGTGAACAAGACTGGTGTCAGAGCTAAGAGGGTTAAGCTACGAACATAGGCTAGTGATGCTAAACCTTACAGCCCTAGAGGATAGAAGCAACAGAAGGGATATGATCACAACATACAAGATAATGAGGAAATAGATAAGATGGACAAGGATAGCCTCTTCAGACTGAGAAAAAGTAGGACAAGAGGACATTACGTGGAAACGTAAATGAGCCGAATGAATGTAAGAAAGTACTAGTACTTTCCGTACGAGTACGAGTACTTTCTTGCAGTACTTTCCTATACCGTAGTCACCAAGTGTAATATACTGAAAGAAGAAGTTCTATAAGCACCTCCAGCCACAACTTCAAGGCCAGATTTGACAAAGAATTTGAACATCAAAATTGTTAAGTGGTGAAGCACCAGGTACAAGAGGGTACCTGGTGAGTGGTCGGGACACAGAGAGTGCTACACGCCCCCGTAGACAGTGCCAGGTGAGCACCAGCCACTGACCACTATGTCATAACATGCACAAGGTGTTGCAATCCTGGTTGCACTGAGTCATGTGCACGTGAGCAAGACCACCTCTCCACCAACCCCACACACACACACGCCAACACTGCCCTCACCCCAACACCACATACCTCCATGCTCACCTCACACCTCACTCTCGGGTAGAGAAGAACACCTCACCTGGAAATAAACAAGATGCCTATAAGAAACATTACATTAACGTAAAGAAACAGTACATTTGTATGGTAAAAATATACGTTTAACATGTTAATAATGTGTCATATAACTGATATAATTTGAGAGAGAGAGAGAGAGAGAGAGAGAGAGAGAGAGAGAGAGAGAGAGAGAGAGAGAGAGAGAGAGAGAGAGAGAGAGAGAGAGAGAGAGAGAGAGAGAGAGAGAGAGAGAGAGAGAGACAGACAGACAGACAGACAGACAGAGGCATACACTGTCAAGAGCCCAGTAAGCTCAGGAACCTGTACACCAGTGGATCAAGAGTTGAGATTCGGGACCAAAGAGCCAGAGCTCATCCCCCGCCAGCACAAGTAGCTGAGCACAACCAGGTGAGCACAGACACACAAGAACCAGCAGTACCACAGGTGTATAATGACCAAGAACATGGCTCCATCATTCCCGCCTCGCTCTCAACCACCTATATTTTCCCAAAAGCCAGATAACGGATCAATCACCTGGGCCAATCAGATCTTTCCCACACACATGGCAAAAACTCCCCCCCCCCCTGTACTCAACATGAATGGCGCTTGACAAAGTATTCACTCAATAAAATATGCCCAATCCTGCGACGAGGCTTTACAACCAGCTGGAGGGTAAGATAAAGAGTTCCCAGTCTGTCCTGCTCTCTATCTCTCGGTCAGAAGAATGAAAAGAGAGGGAGTGAGAGCTAGTGTGTGTGTGCGTGTACTCACCTAGTTGTGCTTGCGAGGGTTGAGCTTCGGCTCTTTGGTCCCCCGAATCTCAACTCTTGATCAACTGGTGTATAGGTTCCTGAGCCTATTGGGCTCTTGTCATATTTAACATCTGACACCTTATTTTACACCTCACCATCATATATGTGACTGATGGGAGCACACAGGAACTGCCCTCGACACATTAGTTACTACCACAAACAGTTATATCGATCAAACATGTGTCTACACACAGGGTGTAGGGTGTATTACCTCCCCCCCCCTCCCCTACACCTTGCCTCAGTGCCCATGTACTTAAAACGTCGCATTTTGTACGGAATCGACCAAACCGTTACAAATCCCACGTATTAATATTACTTTAAACCACCATAATATTGACGTTTTCAGCGGGTAACGATGGAGTCATGGAGAATTGGAACACGGAGCACGTTCCGTAATGTTGAGTGAGGGTCAGAGTAGTTACTGGCGACCCTCCTGCTTGTTAATGACCCAACTGCTCACTCCACCTGAATGACAACTCTATGTGTGACGTCACAGAGTCCTTCTGGAAACACAAGTGTATGTGTGACGTCACAGAGTCCTTCTGGGAACACAAGTGTATGTGTGACGTCACAAAGTCCTTCTGGGAACACAAGTGTATGTGTGACGTCACAGAGTCCTTCTGGGAACACAAGTGTATGTGTGACGTCACAGAGTCCTTCTGGGGGAACACAAGTGCATGTCAGAGTGCACTTGAGGCTTTTCTTATTATGAGTGAGGAGCGAGACAATGTGGGGTTCAACACTGGAGTGCGTGTGTGTGTGTGGAGTGCGTGTGGGTGTGGAGTGCGTGTGTGTGTGTGGAGTGCGTGTGTGTGTGGAGTGCGTGTGGGTGTGGAGTGCGTGTGTGTGTGTGGAGTGCGTGTGGGTGTGGAGTGCGTGTGTGTGTGGAGTGCGTGTGTGTGTGTGTGGAGTGCGTGTGGGTGTGGAGTGCGTGTGTGTGTGGAGTGCGTGTGTGTGTGGAGTGCGTGTGGGTGTGGAGTGCGTGTGTGTGTGGAGTGCGTGTGTGTGTGGAGTGCGTGTGTGTGTGGAGTGCGTGTGTGTGGAGTGCGTGTATGTGGAGTGCGTGCGTGTGGAGTGCGTGTATGTGGAGTGCGTGCGTGTGGAGTGCATGTATGTGGAGTGCGTGCGTGGAGTGCGTTTGTGTGGCGTCCGTGTGTGTGGAGTGCGTGTGTGTGGAGTGCGTGTGTGTGGAGTGCACGTGTGTGGAGGCTGAGCGCTGCCCTGTCTTCATAGTCACTGTGGTACACTAGTCTATATCCTCGACTCACAACCGCGGAGCCTGGGTTCTGGGACAGGAATGATTGGGCACCTTTTCTTTCACCTAATGTCTCTGCTCACCTAGCGGTCAAAATGGTACCCGGGAGTTATAGGGAACTGTTGTAGGTTGCATCCTGGGGGAAGGTCAGTATAGCAGACCTGAGGGAGGGGGGGGGAGGGGGTGGATGGCACTTCGAGAATCCAAAGTGCAGGCTTCCTGTCCCCAGCAACCACGACGGAGAGAGAGAGAGAGAGAGAGAGAGAGAGAGAGAGAGAGAGAGAGAGAGAGAGAGAGAGAGAGAGAGAGAGAGAGAGAGAGAGAGAGAGAGAGAGGAGAGAGAGAGAGAGAGAGAGAGAGAGAGAGAGAGAGAGAGAGAGAGAGAGAGAGAGAGAGAGAGAGAGAGAGAGAGAGAGAGAGAGAGAGAGAGAGAGAGAGAGAGAGAGAGATTATTATTAGAGATGGCACATGGAAACAGGACTCTGGCGCTCAGCTCGAATCATCTTAAACCCACTTCAATACCTGACAGTTTGGGGACACTAGAGCAATAAGTCTTAGGGGGGGGGCAGTTAGCTAATTAATATGTTGCACAGGTACAATTAACACACAAGGAGGGGTCGATAGTTTAAACATTGCATTATTTAGATCTTAAGATGAAGTTTGCTAAGTACGGTACGCTAGGAGAGCTCTCACTCACAGCTCTCACTCACAGCTCTTACTCACAGCTCTTACTCACAGCTCTCACTCACAGCTCTTACTCACAGCTCTCACACTGTGCTTAGTGTATGCGTTAACTTACATACAAGTGTTTGGCCGTGTGAGGGCATAAGATGTAGAATCAAATATTCTACATCTTATGCCCTTATCTTTTGATGAAGAATAAGAACCACAAGTAGATTAACAAGGCCACGACATAACTGACACCATCGTTATCTCCTGTTGACCTGACCTGACCTTTCTTAGTGCCTGTATGAGGTGTGTGTGTTCATTGTTCAGCTAAACTGGTCGTTCCCCGCGCCCAGACATGTTCCAATTGTTACACTGTTCTGCTGTTCAACTGTTATGTTCTGTACTGTTCTATTGTTACACAAAACGTGCCCACCCAGCTGAGCCTGACAGCTGAGTGGACAGGGTTTCGGATTCGTAGTCCTGAGGTTCTGGGTTCGATCCCCGGTGGAGGTAAATAAATGGGAAGAGTTTCTTTCACCCTTATTTCACTGCTCCCCCCTAGCAGTAAATAGGTACCTGGGAGTTAGACAGCTGCTTCCTGTGTGTGTGTGTGTACTCACCTAGTTGTGTTTGCGGGGGTTGAGCTCTGGCTCTTTGGTCCCGCCTCTCAACCGTCAATCAACAGGTGTACAGATTCCTGAGCCTATCGGGCTCTATCATATCTACACTTGAAACTGTGTATGGCGTCAGCCTCCACCACATCACTTCCTAATGCATTCCATTTGTCAACCACTCTGACACTAAAAAAGTTCTTTCTAATATCTCTGTGGCTCATTTGGGCACTCAGCTTCCACCTGTGTCCCCTTGTGCGTGTTCCCCTGTGCGTGTTCCCCTGTGTGTGTGTGTGTGTGTGTGTGTGTGTGTGTGTGTGTGTGTGTGTGTGTGTGTGTGTGCGTGAGAGAGGGTACGAGAGCATGTGTGAGCCGACCTTGATGACACACACACACACCATGACTAGTGTACGGTGGGTGTCACCTGCTGGTCCTGTTCCACCTGCACCCACCACCCACTCTCCCGCCCAGACCCGCTCCAGTATACCCACACAGCCATCACCACACAACACGATAACAGTCACAGAACATTACTCCCACGAAGAGCTGGCTGGCTGACCATCACTCTTGCCTCAACTTCAAAGACAGTTCTCCCTGAACTGTGGAAAATGTTCATCTGTTGACGTAATGTACAAAAGTTGATATAATGTATAACAGTTCATATAAAGTTCAACAACTGACAACGCTCAACAATTTACATAATGTGCAATGTCTTTCAGATGTGTAAAAAAACGTCATTTACAACATATGGGAGGCGGGGCCCAAGAGTTAGATATCGCTCTCCGCAGGCAGGTAAACCCCGATACCCTCACTGTCCTGCCTCCACAAAACATCCCCCCCCCTCCTAACCCCGCAATAACAGGTGATTTAAACCATGTCAACAAAACTACAATGACGTCAGAACTATGAATACCCGCTATTTAAATGACGCTACAGAAGAGCAAAGGAGCTCTCCCCCCCCCCACCCCCATGGTTGAAATGTTAACAATTGTATTTAACAACATCGCCATTAACTACGTGTGAGGAAGTGGAGGGTGTAGCGGGGACTACGGGAAGGATACGAACGAGGACTACCCCAGCAGTGTAGCGGTGGAGCCACTGCTTGTGTCGCTGAAGGCGGAGTTACTCCGTCATGCACTGCGGCCAGATTCCTGGAGCCCGCTAAATGCCTCGATCTTGGGCCGAATCAATGAAACAAGTCGATCTTATTACCACAACGCCTCGATAACCGGCCACGATAGCTTAACCTGGCCGCCCCTGCACCCTGGCTCACCCATCGCTTCAACAACCCACAATTATTGTCCCATACAAAGGGTTATACAAATGTATATATACATTTGGCAGCTGCGTGGGCTGGTGTGGGAGATCAATACACCCGCCCGCTCAGGGGCCCTCGCGGGGAGGCGAGGCCCCCCCCAAGGTCAAGGTTATAGCAGCCCACCGCCGCTCCCTGCGCCTAAACAGCCTCCTACACCCTCCCCTACGGCAGGTGGCACTTCCCAGCGATGCCAGGGTGTGAGTAGCAGCGTCATGCGGGCTCTGACAGCATGAGGCATCAGGTGTGAGCGCCATGCAGGTGGAGGCGCGCGGATTCTCTGCCCGGGCTTCAAGTTCAAGGTCAGAGGCGTCCACGCATCGCACCCTCACCCTAATAATTATCGCTTATGGCGTGAGTCTGGGATCTGGCGTGTGCACGTCACGCCATGCTGGGGTCGTAATGCTGTCTTCAGTCATCGGCCAACCTCAAACTATATCTCTAATTGTCTACCGTATGTAAAAAACTTAGAGGAGAGTGGAGCCTTCTGGCAACTGTTGGAAGCTCACGCGCCTAGTGTTGTTGTGATGTGCTAAATACTCACGCTGCGTAAAACATTACCCGAACATGTCATTCATGTTCCACCTACACATTCTCTAAGGTGACGCAACGCTATACCTCAATGCCTTCATGTAATACCTAACAAATAATGGGTTTGCCCCAATAACCTGCCGTGGATAACAAAGAAAACTTGCTTTGGCAACTGCGCTCACCTCAGGACAGTCCCGTACGAAGCTGGCGTTTATGTAAAAACTCTATGACGTCATTCCACAAATCTTCCCCTACGCTAATTTTGTGAGACTTTAACCGTGTTTTTCGTACACAGCTGCAACTTCTGCATTATGAGCAATTACCTACTAACGAAATTCCTATAACGACCCTTAAATTTATTAAAACGGCAACAATGACACCAGTTTCTTGAGCTTTGGACGAAGTCAATGTTTGGCTGCGTGCGGGTCGGTGAAGACTGTGGTTACCTACACGAACCAACCACGCACCCTCAATTACCACACCAGTTGTACATTTTTTGTGTCTTCAATTTTCTTATCAATTACAGAGTGACTACCACAAACGAATATACGCCTCATATCGCGTTACACATGTTCTTAGAAGTAGTTGTACAGTGCGTGTTTTGAGCACGTGTGGTGTAGTTCTGACGCAGATGTGGGCGTGGCCCGAGCCAACACGTGGTGAGTATCAACGTGACTCACTCGTCCACGTGCTGCTCAGACCCCGGCTCCAGGCGGCGCCTCTCCTGCCCACAACGCATCAACCCATCACTCACCCACCGCAAATTAAGAAATTACAAGGACAAAATGCCCTTGTGCGTCGTCAGGTCAGGATGTAAGGGTGAACTCTAGAGTAGTAGCAGTGTAGGGCACTGAGGACGCGGCCAGGCGCGCACTCTGGGGGCGCCACGACGCTGTCAACACCACCCGTAGCCCTTCCTCTTATCTGCTTTACTTCACGAGGTCAATATACTGCCTCTCTCTTCCTCTCTTCCTCTCTTCTTCTCTCTCTCTCTCTCTCTCTCTCTCTCTCTCTCTCTCTCTCTCTCTCTCTCTCTCTCTCTCTCTTAGAGAGAGAGAGTACTCTCAATGTACTCACTTAGAGTGAGTACATTGTCCAGGAGGTGGTGGTGGTGGTGGAGGAGCAGGAGGGTGGTGGTGGTGGTGGAGCAGGAGGTTGGTGGTGGTGGTGGTGGTGGAACAGGAGGGTGGTGGTGGTGGTGGAGCAGGAGGGTGGTGGTGGTGGTGGTGGAGCAGGAGGGTGGTGGTGGTGGAGGAGCAGGAGGGTGGTGGTGGTGGTGGAGCAGGAGGGTGGTGGTGGTGGAGGAGGAGGGTGGTGGTGGTGGAGGAGCAGGAGGGTGGTGGTGGTGGAGGAGCAGGAGGGTGGTGGTGGTGGTGGAGCAGGAGGGTGGTGGTGGTGGTGGAGCAGGAGGGTGGTGGTGGTGGAGCAGGAGGGTGGTGGTGGTGGTGGAGCAGGAGGGTGGTGGTGGTGGAGGAGCAGGAGGGTGGTGGTGGTGGTGGAGCAGGAGGGTGGTGGTGGTGGAGGAGGAGGGTGGTGGTGGTGGAGGAGCAGGAGGGTGGTGGTGGTGGTGGAGCAGGAGGGTGGTGGTGGTGGTGGAGCAGGAGAGTGGTGGTGGTGGAGCAGGAGGGTGGTGGTGGTGGTGGAGCAGGAGGGTGGTGGTGGTGGAGCAGGAGGGTGGTGGTGGTGGTGGAGCAGGAGGGTGGTGGTGGTGGTGGAGGAGCAGGAGGGTGGTGGTGGTGGTGGAGGAGCAGGAGGATGATTGTGGTGGTGGAGCAGGAGGGTGGTGGTGGTGGAGGAGCAGGAGGGTGGTGGTGGAGCAGGAGGGTGGTGGTGGTGGTGGAGGAGCAGGAGGGTGGTGGTGGTGGTGTTGGAGCAGGAGGGTGGTGGTGGTGGTGGAGGAGCAGGAGGGTGGTGGTGGTGGTGTTGGAGCAGGAGGGTGGTGGTGGTGGTGGAGGAGCAGGAGGGTGGTGGTGGAGGAGCAGGAGGGTGGTGGTGGTGGTGTTGGAGCAGGAGGGTGGTGGTGGTGGTGGAGGAGCAGGAGGGTGGTGGTGGAGGAGCAGGAGGGTGGTGGTGGTGGTGGAGGAGCAGGAGGGTGGTGGTGGTGGTGGTGGAGCAGGAGGGTGGTGGTGGTGGTGGTGGAGCAGGAGGGTGGTGGTGGAGGAGCCAGGCAGGAAGTGAACACCACCACACCATTACCTCCTCCATCACCACAATAACTGTTCTTACCCTTCACTAACTCCTGTGTTTTGAACGCCTATTTATTTTTTATAATAATAAAGTGGAAATTGATTGATAAAGCCCGTGCTGGAGCACCGGTACACTCCCTCTTTACTGAGAGGCTGTCTCTGGCGGTGTTGGAGACTCCTCCACACCCTCCACAGTGTACCCGCACCCTCCACAGTGTACCCACACCCTCCACAGTGTACCCGCACCCTCCACAGTGTACCCGCACCCTCCACAGTGTACCCGCACCCTCCATAGTGTACCCACACCCTCCACAGTGTACCCACACCCTCCACAGTGTACCCACACCCTCCACAGTGTACCCACACCCTCCACAGTGTACCCACACCCTCCACAGTGTACCCACACCCTCCACAGTGTACCCACACCCTCCACAGTGTACCCACACCCTCCACAGTGTACCCACACCCTCCACAGTGTACCCACACCCTTCACAGTGTACCCACACCCTCCACAGTGTACCCACACCCTCCACAGTGTACCCACACCCTCCACAGTGTACCCACACCCTCCACAGTGTACCCGCACCCTCCACAGTGTACCCGCACCCTCCACAGTGTACCCGCACCCTCCACAGTGTACCCACACCCTTCACAGTGTACCCACACCCTCCACAGTGTACCCACACCCTCCTGCCACTCTGGGTAAGACATCTCGCTTATTTTGGGCCGAGAACAGCAATCGTCTTCAATTGTAGATGACAGTCAGACGAGGCACGAGGTGACCATTGTGGTCCACAGCCTTCTTCACTCTCACTACTCTCCCCACCCCTCACACACACACACACACACACACACACACACACACACACACACACACACACACACACACACACACACACACACAAATACTGGGGGCCTGGTAGCCTGGTGGATAGAGCGCAGGACTCGTAATTCTGTGGCGCGGGTTCGATTCCCGCTCGAGGCAGAAACAAATGTGCAAAGTTTCTTTCACCATGAATGCCCCTGTTACCTAGCAGTAAATAGGTACCTGGGAGTTAGTGAGCTGTCACGGGCTGCTTCTTGGTGTGTGTGTGTGTGTGGTGTAGAGAAAAAAAGTAGTTAGTAAACAGTTGATTGACAGTTGAGAGGCGGGACCAAAGAGCCAGAGCTCAACCCCCGCAAACACAACTAGGTGAATACAACCCTCCCTCCTCCCTCCACTCCCACACATGGAAGCCCAAACGCTTCGGTCCACTCCATAAACACGCAGCCTCACAGTACATAATTACTAGATGAAATACTTATCGGAAATCCCTTAAAAATAAATAAAAAAAATGTATAAAATAAAAATCAATAAATAATAATTGTAACAATAATAATGAAGATCGAGAAACTGAACAACATATCGAAACTTATTCAATATTTCCCCATTTGCAAACCTTTTTCCTTAACCTTGCCCATCCCTTCCTCCTTTCCTCACGGGCTCACCATAGCCCGTGCTACTTGGAACAATCCAGCTGGAACTACCAGTTGCCTGTTGCCTGCACACACTGTAAGTTTGTGTTGCCTGCACACACTGTAAGTTTGTGTTGCCTGCACACGCTGTAAGTTTGTGTTGCCTGCACACGCTGTAAGTTTGTGTTGCCTGCACTCGCTGTAAGTTTGTGTTGCCTGCACACGCTGTAAGTTTGTGTTGCCTGCACACGCTGTAAGTTTGTGTTGCCTGCACACGCTGTAAGTTTGTGTTGCCTGCACACGCTGTAAGTTTGTGTTGCCTGCACACACTGTAAGTTTGTGTTGCCTGCATACGCTGTAAGTTTGTGTTGCCTGCATACGCTGTAAGTTTGTGTTGTCTGCACACTGCAAGTTTGTGTTGCCTGCACACACTGAAAGTTTTTGTTGCCTGCACACACAAAGTTTGTGTTGCCTGCACACACTGTGTTGTCTGCACACACTGTGTTGCCTGCACACACTGTAAGTTTGTGTTGTCTGCACACACTAAGTTTGTGTTGCCTGCACACACTGTAAGTTTGTGTTGTCTGCACACACTGTGTTGCCTGCACATACTGTAAGTTTGTGTTGCCTGCACACACTGTAAGTTTGTGTTGCCTGCACACACTGTAAGTTTGTGATGCCTGCACACACTGTAAGTTTGTGTTGCCTGCACACGCTGTAAGTTTGTGTTGCCTGCACACGCTGTAAGTTTGTGTTGCCTGCACATGCTGTAAGTTTGTGTTGCCTGCACACACTGTAAGCTTGTGTTGCCTGCACACACTGTAAGTTTGTGTTGCCTGCACACACTGTAAGCTTGTGTTGCCTGCACACACTAAGTTTGTGTTGCCTGCACACACTGTAAGTTTGTGTTGTCTGCACACACTGTGTTGCCTGCACACACTGTGTTGCCTGCACACACTGTATGTTTGTGTTGCCTGCACACACTAAGTTTGTGTTGCCTGCACACACTGTGTTGCCTGCACACGCTGTAAGTTTGTGTTGCCTGCACACGCTGTAAGTTTGTGTTGCCTGCACACGCTGTAAGTTTGTGTTGCCTGCACATGCTGTAAGTTTATGTTGCCTGCACACACTGCAAGTTTGTGTTGCCTGCACACACTGCAAGTTTGTGTTGCCTGCACACATTGTAAGCTTGTGTTGCCTGCACACATTGTAAGCTTGTGTTGCCTGCACATACTGTAAGTTTGTGTTGCCTGCACATACTGTAAGTTTGTGTTGCCTGCACACACTGTAAGCTTGTGTTGCCTGCACATACTGTAAGTTTGTGTTGCCTGCACACACTGTAAGCTTGTGTTGCCTGCACATACTGTAAGTTTGTGTTGCCTGCACACACTATAAGCTTGTGTTGCCTGCACACTGTAAGTTTGTGTTGCCTGCACACACTATAAGTTTGTGTTGCCTGCACACACTGTAAGTCTGTGTTGCCTGCACACTGTAAGTTTGTGTTGCCTGCACACACTGTAAGTCTGTGTTGCCTGCACACACTATAAGCTTGTGTTGCCTGCATGTCCCTCACACTTGCTTGTCCCAATACCTAAGCTACAGTGCTGTAAGCAGGTCACTGCCCTTGTAACTGTAACACGTTAAGCTGTAACTAGTAAATAACGAAAGTAAACTGTTATTCAGATCCTGAAGCCATTATGTAACGCTGTAACCTTTATATAAACTAAGGTAAACCAAGCAAACCTCTCAGGACTGTTGATGTATTGGTTACCAAACTCTGTAACACGCTCGTTAGACTGTAACTTGAGGAGCTAAACCAATTTTGGGGTTCAGTTTCTGAGTGGCTCTGTGAGCCTTCCCTTCTACCACTCACAGGATGGGTATGGGGTCCACTACCACTCACAGGATGGGTATGGGGTCCACTACCACTCACAGGATGGGTATGGGGTCCACTACCACTCACAGGATGGGTATGGGGTCCACTACCACTCACAGGATGGGTATGGGGGTCCACTACCACTCACAGGATGGGTATGGGGGTCCACTACCACTCACAGGATGGGTATGGGGTCCACTACCACTCACAGGATGGGTATGGGGTCCACTACCACTCACAGGATGGGTATGGGGTCCACTACCACTCACAGGATGGGTATGGGGGTCCACTACCACTCACAGGATGGGTATGGGGTCCACTACCACTCACAGGATGGGTATGGGGTCCACTACCACTCACAGGATGGGTATGGGGTCCACTACCACTCACAGGATGGGTATGGGGGTCCACTACCACTCACAGGATGGGTATGGTGGTCCACTACCACTCACAGGATGGGTATGGTGGTCCACTACCACTCACAGGATGGGGTTAATGTTTCATAATAAATACATTTAACTAAAAGCACAACTCTGGCAGATCTTAGGTCCGTGTCACCGATGCTAGCGGTGACAGGGTGACAGGGTGACAGGTGTGTCAGGTGTATGTAAAGATTACATAGAAATCAGTGGCACATATATCGACCCCTGTAGCAAGGGTTCATCAGGATATGAGAACATCTGTCAATCGAATGAACCCCTGTACAGCTTACCTGGGTTGATGGTGGGTTGACCGCAGTGGCTACCATGTGTATGTGTCACATACACATCCGCTGACACACACACACACCTGTGTACCACATATGTGTGCACCTATGTGAGACTTACCGTGTTGTACTGGAGGCTGCAAGTAGGAAAACAGAGGCAGGTTCCCGGAGAGAGAGCCGGCGTGTTACATCACACTGATATCCTGTTGTAACCCAGGCTGGCAGCAGCTGGTGGTGAGCCACTGGCGTGGTGCTGGTTCGAGGCTGCCTCCTGTCACCCCGGGTGACTCCATTTCCCCTGTGTGTTACACCTCAGTGAGTCGCATCTGCTTAAATGTCACCTTAGGTGACTATACAGCTTCCTCACGTCACTTCTGGCGGCTCTCATCTCCATCATGTCAGACGCAGGGAAGCTGGAAGCCTGGGATGAAGCTCCTGGGCTCCGGCTCCGTCACCCACAGATCTGGTTCACTCGGGAATCACTAAAAAAATAAACCTTTCGTGACGAGGATGACCAAGTTGCTTCAGGGTGTCGAACCAGGAGCCACAAATCCGTCCGCACGATGTGTTCAACACCTCACAATTTGCACACGCTACCACCCCCCCCCCGACCCACCCCTCCTCGAACCAAAGGCGTCACAAAGGCGCGTGACGGTGGTCCTGGCCGCGTGCAGGCCCATAGTTCCCTGCATGCGTGACACACCCGCATCAACACGCAGGTAACAGGTGTATGCGGGGGTGTGTGTGTGTGTGTATACTTGTCAGCCCTCGCCGCCCGCTCGCTACTGCTGCCGCAACGCAACTGAGCGACCCAACCAGCGTCAGTAGTTGGCGGGGACCACAGCGGAGGCAGCAGCAGCAGCAGCAGCAGCAGCAGGAGGCTCGCACAGACATGAGGGGGTTGTGAGGGAGCAGCACCACTACTTCCCCTCACACATTCAGGCGTGAGGGGAACACAAGACTCATGTGAGGGAAGACTTCCCTGCCACACACACCACAGGTGCCCCACACACACACCACAGGTGCCACACACACACACCACAGGTGCCTCACACACCACAGGTGCCACAGACAGTGGGGACAAGCTTACATGGAATAGAGGAACGGAGATATAAGTGTTAACTGTCCTATCTTCCTCAGTTGGCTTCTCCCATATTCCTTGTAATTCTCTCTTATTCGTGCCAACCTGCGGAGGAGGACGGAGAGGGGGGGGGGGGGGAGGTGGAGGTTCCATGGGGTTGGTGCCGGCACTGCCAGGGTCTTATATTGCGTAATATTTACTTCACCCCTACCCTGGACCCCCACACCCACCCCACCCAGGTCGACACCCCGCCCAGGTCGACACCACACCCAGGTCGACACCCCGCCCAGGTCGACACCACACCCAGGTCGACACCACACCCAGGTCGACACCACACCCAGGTCGACACCACACCCAGGTCGACACCCCGCCCAGGTCGACACCACACCCAGGTCGACACCCCGCCCAGGTCGACACCACACCCAGGTCGACACCACACCCAGGTCGACACCACACCCAGGTCGACACCACACCCAGGTCGACACCACACCCAGGTCGACACCCCGCCCAGGTCGACACCCCACCCAGGTCGACACCCCGCCCAGGTCGACACCCCACCCAGGTCGACACCACACCCAGGTCGACATAACCCCCAACAACACCTTACCACAACACCGTTCATGAACAACTAACGAAAATAGCAAAACTTCAACGCATCTCATCACATCAGATTATTTAAGTGTGTCTCAGTCAGTGAGGAGCTCTGTCACCAGGAACTGGTGCAGTGATATATTTTGGGGTCGATGAGGAGGGGGAGGAGGGGGGGGGGGGTTCATGGCTCCAACCCCATACCCCCTGACCCCCACCACCCTCCCCATCACCACCACCACCCTCCCCATCACCACCACACTCCCCATCACCACCACCACCCTCCCCACCACCACCACCCTCCCCATCACCACCAAAAGTGGGAGCTGGAAACGCGAATAAGTTTAAGAAAAGTCGATATCCTATCGACTATCCTATCCGATAAACTATCGATATCCTCCCCCACCCCCCCAAGGTCAAGGGCAGAACTCTTGCTATCACTGTCATTGCCACCTATGTAAGGTCAAATTGCTGACATAGGTCACCAAGGTCATCATTAGGCCTCCAAACATGATAAGCTAACAGGTTTACAAGAGATGAATGACATTAGAGTGATGGAAGCAGTTGATATACTAGATATACCTCTATCTTGCCCCCCACTGGGCAGAAATACTTCGACAACGACCAATACTCAAGCAATCATAAGGTCTAACGTGACCAAAGAGGGGGACACATCAGTAGACCAGTAAGGTCAAAGGTCAGGCCACACGACACACCAATGATTGACAGCCCCCCAACACTCCCGTCTTGGGGTAATAACCAGGCAATTCTTAATTATCAAGTGTAATCACTTCAGTTGTTGATGTCTGCAGTTCGGCCAGTGCTGCACTGGAGGGGGGGGGGATGAGGGAGGGTTAAGGGGGAGGTGGTGATGGTGGAGGTAGTGAGGGAGGACTCTCCCGCACTCTCCCTCACACACTCATCAAAGCAGGTTAATGCGCCAACATGTCCTCATGTTAAATGGAATTTCCCCTCGCCAGTCGCACCATCTTCATTGTTCCCACAATTCATTGAGGGATCACTACTCCAGGAGCGCTGCTACAACCCTCCAACAACCTGGACTAAACAACCACCCCCCAACAACCTGGACTAAACAACCACCCTCCAACAACCTGGACTAAACAACCACCCTCCAACAACCTGGACTAAACAACCACCCTCCAACAACCTGGACTAAACAACCACCCTCCAACAACCTGAACTAAACAACCACCCTCCAACAACCTGGACTAAACAACCACCCTCCAACAACCTGGACTAAACAACCACCCTCCAACAACCTGGACTAAACAACCACCCCCCAACAACCTGGACTAAACAACCACCCTCCAACAACCTGAACTAAACAACCACCCTCCAACAACCTGGACTAAACAACCACCCTCCAACAACCTGGACTAAACAACCACCCTCCAACAACCTGGACTAAACAACCACCCCCCAACAACCTGGACTAAACAACCACCCTCCAACAACCTGAACTAAACAACCACCCTCCAACAACCTGGACTAAACAACCACCCTCCAACAACCTGGACTAAACAACCACCCTCCAACAACCTGGACTAAACAACCACCCTCCAACAACCTGGACTAAACAACCACCCTCCAACAACCTGGACTAAACAACCACCCCCCAACAACCTGGACTAAACAACCACCCTCCAACAACCTGAACTAAACAACCACCCTCCAACAACCTGGACTAAACAACCACCCCCCAACAACCTGGACTAAACAACCACCCTCCAACAACCTGAACTAAACAACCACCCTCCAACAACCTGGACTAAACAACCACCCTCCAACAACCTGAACTAAACAACCACCCTCCAACAACTTGGACTAAACAACCACCCTCCAACAACTTGGACTAAACAACCACCCTCCAACAACCTGGACTAAACAACCAGGGAGTCGTTATACCCTTCATGCAGTAACGCTGCCTCCTTATTAAATATAATAAACATTATTGATGTATTTTGTTGTATTTTCTAGATGACATTGTGGACCAGGTGTAGGGTGTGGCGTGTAGGGTGTGGTGTAGGGTGCGGACCAACCGGGCTGTGGTGGGTATGTGGGCCTGCGGGCCGCTCCAAGCAACAGCCTGGTGGACCAAACTCTCACAAGTCAAGCCTGACCTCGGGCCGGGCTTGGGGAAGTAGAAGAACTCCCAGAACCCCATCAAGCAGGAACCCTCTCAGTCTTCATCGACTACACAACACTCCGTCAAAAAACGAGACGTTTCACTGAGACTGACAGCACCGTAATACTGACGTATTACCTGCATTGGTCTCGATAGGTCAGATGCGTTAGACATTTCTCATTGGGCGAAACAGTTGACATATTTCAAGAGCGTGAAAAGGAGAGAACTTAGAGGACCTGACGAAGGTGTTGGTAGTGTGGTGGAGCACAGGTCAAGTCCCTGTTGACAAGGTCAGGGCGCAGGTCAGGTCCCTGTTGACAAGGTCAGGGCGCAGGTCAGGTCCCTGTTGACAAGGACAGGGCGCAGGTCAGGTCCCTGTTGACAAGGTCAGGGCGCAGGTCAGGTCCCTGTTGACAAGGTCAGGGCGCAGATCAAATTCCTATTGACAAGGTCAGGGCGCAGATCAAATTCCTATTGACAAGGTCAGGGCGCAGATCAAGTCCCTGTTGACAAGGACAAAGCACAGGTCAAGTCCCTGTTGACAAGGTCAAAGCACAGGCCAAGTCCCTGTTGACAAGGTCAGGGTGCATGTCAAGTCCCTATTGACAAGATCAGGGCGCAGATCAAGTCCCTGTTGACAAGGTCAGGGCACAGATCAAGTCCCTGTTGACAAGGTCATGGCGCAAATCAAGTCCCTGTTGACAAGGTCAGGGCGCAGATCAAGTCCCTGTTGACAAGGTCAGGGCACAGATCAGGTCCCTGTTGACAAGGTCATGGCGCAAATCAAGTCCCTGTTGACAACGTCAAAGCACAGGTCAAGTCCCTGTTGACAAGGTCAGGGCAAAGGTCAAGTCCCTGCTGACCTCGGCGAGGTCATGAGGCAGGAGGTGGGGGGGGGGTGAGGGGCAGTAGTCACACCACAGATCAATAAAGGAGTTCGGGAGGTGGTAGTGGAGGCGCCTGCTGCAGCTGTCCCCCCCATCACTGTGGGGGAGACACTGAGGGCCACCACCAACAGTTTGGGGGAGTACGTTTCTGGTTAGGCAAAACAGTTGCATTTCTTACGGAGCGGCGAATTGAGAAAACGATCAGCTGCTTAATATGGGAACTCCTGTGAGGTACTCCTGCAACCTAGTCACCTGTCTACTAGGGTTAACTAGTTTGCAATTGCAAAGTTTCAGCAACAAATGTGTTGTTCAGTCATGCAGGTGATGGGGAAGGTGCGTGTGGAGTGGTAGGTGGTGTTGTGGAGGGTTGTGGTGGTGGGGTGTGGTGTGGTGGGGTGTAGTGTGGTAGTTTGTGGTGTGGTAGTTTGGTGTGTGGTAGTTTGGTGTGAGGTAGTTTGGTATGAGGTAGTTTGGTGTGAGGTAGTTTGGTGTGAGGTAGTTTGGTGTGAGGTAGTTTGGTGTGAGGTAGTTTGGTGTGAGGTAGTTTGCATCACCGTTTCCCAATTACGTTTTCTGTCGTTTCTCTAAACTAATTAACGTACTGGGATTGTGTACAAACTCAGTTATAAATACTCAAACATTTATTTAATCTGAATCTGCAAATTATTAAGGATTTCTAACATCTATATTTTGTTGCAAAGGACGCAAGATATTTGAAAGAACGATTGGCAACTTCACGATAGGCTCATGCAAGCCTACTCCAGAAATTCCTAATTTCCACTTGATGAAACATCAAAGTCAAATCATTTGAAGTATCAACAAATTGCAAGGATAATTGCAGTGCTAATTCACCTCCACTTCAAGATACCAAAGTGAATTGTAATTATATGTTTATGTTCAAAGAGTTTTTTGAAACATTAATTGAAAAACTAGGCATAATTTAAGTCAATTTATGCTGCAGTTAATATTTTGTCTCATCTCTCTCTCTCTCTCTCTCTCTCTCTCTCTCTCTCTCTCTCTCTCTCTCTCTCTCTCTCTCTCTCTCTCTCTCTCTCTCTCTCTCTTACACATACAAATACATCACAGAACCCCCTCTGTGATAAGAGGAACCTCTCGTTCGAAACCTCATAGTAAAGGTCATTGTCCGGATGTCATAGGTAGAGCACATGATCCAGATGCCACAGATACCTACCTACCATGTGGCTATGGGGCTGAGGCGGGGCAGCCTCCACGCCCCGCAGAGGTCAAACTGTGGGAGAGTGTGGCATTAGCGGACGACGCAGTGAGGGTAATGTAGGTCACGGGCTCTGGAGCCCAAACCTGCCAGCAGTGTCCGTGGCCGGTTGCAGGCTGCACCAGAGGAGAGGCAGCCGTGTGAGTGTGCAGTGTGAGAGGTGTGAGGCGTGGCGTGGGGAGAGAGAGGGAGGGGGGAGAGAGAGAGAGGGGGAGGGGATAGAGAGAGTGGGGGCAGCCCAAAATGCAGGAGGACGGAGAATTGGGAGCGCGCGCTGCAGTGTTGAACCCCCAATGCCCCCTACTGCACCCCCTCCCCATCACCCCCCCCCCTCCCCTCACTCCACCATGACGCAAGAGAACTTTCCGGACACAAGAGGGGGCCACATACAGGGGGGAAGGGCCCCCCCCTCCCCTCAAACCCACACCCAAAACACACACACGCACACACCATACACACAAGTGGGTGAGTGCACTCAGGCACTCACAAAACACGACAGGTGAGTACATCTACACTACCCTCCATCCCCACCTCCCTCCACCATCAAATGTATTACATTTGCCAGGTGGGAGGAGTTAAGTGTGTATACGTGGCTAGCGGAGTTGGCAGAGTACAGCTTCAGCTCTTGGACCCCGCCTGCCGTGTAATATCTTATTATGAGGCAGGGGGGCAGTGTGTGAACCTCAATTGTCTTTCATCTAAGTCATTACTGCTTGCTCACTCATACTCACTCATGCACATCTCGGTGGGTCAGCTGAGTATCCTGGTGGCTTACTCACATCTCAGGGGAACATTCTATCTCAGTCAATACAATTGTCCACCATGGCCTTGTAGCTCTGGATATTACAGGCACATCTGTCCAGACATGACTTTAAACCTCTGGACATTACAGGTGTTCGTGTCCAAGAATGAAACCATGACCTGCTGGCAAAACAGGTTCTCGAGGAAGTCTTAAATACACCATCCATCAACTCACTCAAAGGGTGTCATCATATACCTCAGAGAAATGCGGTTGCCTGCTTGTGGTACTATGTTTATTAGATAAACACACTACACCTCATATTATTGACCTTCAAGTGCTGATGACTACACCGTAACGGTGCTTGTGCAACACAGAAGTGCACACTACCGCGAGGTTCATTAACCATCACTTACAGGAAAATATCTACATTGGGTAGTTAATTACAGATTACCTTTACTGCCGAAGAAAAGCAATGAGCATCATCAGACACCATGGGATAACTGCTGCGGTTATCGTGATAAGCAGAGACTCATCGGTAGAGTAGATATCGATTTCCAACGACAGTGAAGAGACATGTGATAACTCTTGCAAGGAGAAAAGCAACACTGCCATCAAGTCATGCACAGGTGTGGAGGTTGCAAAACACCGTGCCACCCAAACTGTGAACCACATTCACAGTCACGCACACTACTGCGCCAACACACGCCAGACACCACTAAGCTGGTCACACCAAGCAGGCAGCTCCAGACTGTCAGTATACGACTAACTACCCCCCATACTATCACCAATTAGTCCCCGTCTCACCTCAACATCCTGGTTCGCTCGTTACAAAGAGACTGATCCTGGAAGCACCCGGACTCCTGCGTGTCATGGCTGTTGATGATTAACTCCAGTAATTGGATGGTAATTGCTTCTGTGTATACACTGTAGCTACTGTGACTCTTGGTCTTATACATACACTGTAGCTACTGTGACTCTTGGTCTTATACATACACTGTAGCTACTGTGACTCTTGGTCTTATATATACACTGTAGCTACTGTGACTCTTGGTCTTATACATACACTGTAGCTACTGTGACTCTTGGTCTTATATATACACTGTAGCTACTGTGACTCTTGGTCTTATACAAACACTGTAGCTACTGTGAACATTGTAATATCTTGTCTGTATCTTATACATATATCATTATTTATATTAATGATAATGCCTCGGGCCGGGCTTGGGGAGTAGAAGAACTCCCAGAACCCCATCAACCAGGTATCAACCAGGTATTATTATATCGCTTTTATTAATTAACTAGTGATGTTATTATTTTGAGTATACTTGGAGATGAGTCTCCAGGTATACTCTCCAGGTATACTCTCCAGGTATATTAGACTCTGGGGATGAGTCTACCCTCCGGGCCCGGGGCCGAGGCTTGTCTTGTAATGTGTTGTAGTTCACCACGATTGGGCAACATTAGTTCACATTCTGAACTCTGCATGAACATCAAAGGTACAGACAAATGTTGATGTTGTGACCTTTGTATAGAGGACACCCTGCGTATTATGACCCCCTGTATAGCGGACACCCTGCGTATTATGACCCCCTGTATAGCGGCCCCTGCGTATTGCGACCACCAAGATAGACCTGACAGCGGTTAAAGAAGGGTTATAATACCCGGTAACTTCCAAGAAAGGACACCAGGGTTTAACGACCTCAATATACGGTGATTACCGGCCTCATGTTGACCCCGGTATTGTGACCTCGTGTTGACCCCGGTATTGTGACCTCGTGTTGACCCCGGTATTGTGACTTCGTGTTGACCCCGGTAATGTGACCTCGTGTTGACCCCGGTATTGTGACCTCGTGTTGACCCCGGTATTGTGACCTCGTGTTGACCCCGGTATTGTGACCTCGTATTGACCCCGGTATTGTGACCTCGTGTTGACCCCGGCATTGTGACCTCGTCCCGCACCAGGACCTGTTTCTGAGTGTTAGGCTTAACCTGTTTGAAGCCTTAGGAGTGTACTGGATATACAACTGTATTCACCTAGTTGTGTTTGCGGGGGTTGAGCTCTGGCTCTTTGGTCCCGCCTCTCAACCGTCAATCAACAGGTGTATAGATTCCTGAGCCTATTGGGCTCTATCATATCTACATTTGAAACTGTGTATGGAGTCAGCCTCCACCACATCACTTCCTAATGAATTCCATTTGTCAACCACTCTGACACTATAAAAGTTCTTTCTAATATCTCTGTGGCTCATTTGTGCATGTGTGCGCGCGCTCGTGCGTGCGTCTATACAGATGCTTCCAGGAACAGCCTAATAGAACGGAGGATAACTTAACCCGTGACGAGTTTCAAGAAATCTTCCAGAGCTTGCAGTCCTTTTTATTTTGTATCAAACATACAGGTTACAGGATACAGGTTACAGGGCCGCCTTCTGACTGCTGTCACCAGGCTTGTGAGAGCTGTCCCTTCCCCCAGCTCTTGGTAAGCCTTACCCCTGCTAGTTTCCCCTGGAACACTACTCTCTAAGCGGCTTACAACCAGGTTTTCAATTACTGCTGGGTGAATAGAGGTGACCAGCTATGGGTTGGTCTCCAGTCAGTCCTGTCTTAATGGGGCTCGAACCCACACGAAATTGCTCGCGAGGAGCAAACCGCCATTGTGTTTGCTTAAGGATGTCCTGTTGAAGCTGGTGGCTTTATGAGGGTAGTGAGGTTGGTGGGTTATGAGGGTAGTGAGGTTGGTGGGTTATGAGGGGTTATGAGTGAAGAAAGTTACACCTAGAGATTGTGAGGGAAGGAGATTGTGAAAGCAGTCGGAGGTTCAAGAGGTTCAAGATACGTCAGTGAATCTATAATTAACCACAAGACAGTGTTAGGTTGAGCACTGTTTCGTCCAAGCCAAGCAGCCCACCTAACCCATCAAGGCCGGTGCATAGAAAACGACAATATCACGGTGCTTTAGTTATTCTAGTACGTCGTATTTTGAACGAATTGGTCGATTCGACACAAAAAAATCGACGTATTAGGTGAGAGAACAGGTTGAATATGAGGCGTGAGGTCACAAGATTCATGAGGTAAATATCACAAGTAGAAGGTCTTGTGGTCAAGGTCAAGAATCAGGTCGGGAGTTCGAGCCCAACACATTACCCCACAGTAACTATTCATAGACATATAACGTTCTTGCACCTCCAGATGTTTACAAATGAGATGCAGAATAGGATCTGCATAGGATCAATGTAGGATCAACATTAGGTCAATGTAGGATCAACGGTAGATCAACGTTAGATCAACGTTAGATCAACATTAGATCAACATTAGAACAACGTTAGATCAATGTAGGATCAACGTTAGATCAACGTAGGATCAACATTAGATCAACGTTAGATCAACGTTAGATCAACGTTAGACCACCAGAAAGCACCAATATGTAGTGATGGATCACCAGAAAGTACCAATATGTAGTGATGGACCGCCAGAAAGTACCAATATGTAGTGATGGATCACCAGAAAGTACCAATATGTAGTGATGGATCACCAGAAAGTACCAATATGTAGTGATGGATCACCAGAAAGTACCAATATGTAGTGATGGACCACCAGAAAGTACCAATATGTAGTGATGGACCACCAGAAAGCACCAATATGTAGTGATGGACCACCAGAAAGTACCAATATGTAGTGATGGATCACCAGAAAGTACCAATATGTAGTGATGGATCACCAGAAAGTACCAATATGTAGTGATGGACCGCCAGAAAGTACCAATATGTAGTGATGGATCATCAGAAAGTACCAATATGTAGTGATGGATCACCAGAACGTACCAATATGTAGTAATGGACCACCAGAAAGTACCAATATGTAGTGATGGATCACCAGAAAGTACCAATATGTAGTAATGGACCACCAGAAAGTACCAATATGTAGTGATGGATCACCAGAAAGTACCAATATGTAGTAATGGACCACCAGAAAGTACCAATATGTAGTTATGGACCGCCAGAAACCATTTTTTTTTGTACTGTTGACTTTATAGAGTCAGGAATAAATTAACTGTACAAATATGTCGGCCCTCACCTGGTGGGCCCCTCACCTGGCGAGACCTTCACCTGGGGGCTCCAGGAGTCAACACTGACACACCTGAGCTCTCGCTCCCCCCCCCCCTCACACACCTGCCTGTGTACACATGTTGCTCATCACTCGGAAAATGTTGACCTCTTTTCCCGCCTCCGTTTCAACTCAAGTCACTCTAGTCTATATCATAAATCCAGGTTAGGATACGACTTTTGGGTCGAATGTACGACTTCAGGATGGAATGTACGACCTCAGAGTGAAATGTACGACCTCGGAGTGAAATGTACGACCTCAGAGTGAAATATAAGACCTCGGAGTGAAATGTACGACCTCAGAATGAAATCTACGACCTCAGAGTGAAATGTACGACCTCAGAGTGAAATATTTTCGAACAGGAATGTTGCATTGGATTAGACTTACATGTTTAAGGTGCACCACGTAGTGATTTACATGTTAGTATATCATTAAACAATGAACAGTGACTCATTCGCATGTCAATCACCAACTACTCATACCTGTGACTCACCAAATGTGCTCAAGTCTGTCTGCCTGTCCCTATTCTCTAAAGACACTCACCAAACAGTGGCTAATAGGGGAAGGGGAAGGAGGGGTAGATTTAGCTAATTATTGCCTCTTTTTCACCTAGTGAAAAGAAGAAAGTTGTGGAAGCCACCTCTGTCAACAACTTTCAGGTCAGATTTGACCAAGAAGTTCAATTATAGTGCAACAGGTATATATATATCAGCTCTCAGCCTGAGTGGTATAGAGATCTGGGTCTCACTCCCTTGTAATCACCCGCCAAACACACACCGAAACTACGACGTTGGTACAACGTTCGAACAATTTCTAACACCACCTAACCAGTTATAACAACCAATATAGCAAGTTGTAACAACGTTCTAATACGTCATAAACACGTTAAGCCAAGATGTAACAACTTTATTACAAGTTTTAACAAGCGGAAAATAGAGACAGTTTCGGTTTGTGTTTCCAGGGCAGTGACAGGTAGGTACAGATAGGTACACATTCTTCCCAGGGCAGTGACAGGTAGGTACAGATAGGTACACATTCTACCCAGGGCAGTGACAGGTAGGTACAGATAGGTACACATTCTTCCCAGGGCAGTGACAGGTAGGTACAGATAGGTACACATTCTACCCAGGGCAGTGACAGGTAGGTACAGATAGGTACACATTCTACCCAGGGCAGTGACAGGTAGGTACAGATAGGTACACATTCTACCCAGTGCAGTGACAGGTAGGTACAGATAGGTACACATTCTACCCAGGGCAGTGACAGGTAGGTACAGATAGGTACACATTCTACCCAGGGCAGTGACAGGTAGGTACAGATAGGTACACATTCTACCCAGGGCAGTGACAGGTAGGTACAGATAGGTACACATTCTACCCATTTCCCCACAACGCTTTTGGGGCTTTTTCTGGGAAAGTCATGTGTGTGTCTGGGAGGAACTGTGACTCACCGTTACTGAGTCGCCGGCAGGTCATGTGGACTTCCCTTCTGGTGAGTCATGAGGGAGAAGCCCCACGCCTCAGAGAATGCTTCTTAAAAAAAAAAAACTGGGATCTCGTCTGAATAAGAGAGAGGATCGAACACTTTATTCTGTATTTCTTAGGTCAGCAGCTCTATTTCTGGTGTAATATCACAGCTGATACATTACGTAGCTACAATGTTATTGTTAGTATTGTTACTTTGATGCAATGTTGTAACACTGTATTATTGATTCTTTGAGGCAACGTTGTAATAATGTACCACTGTTACTTTCATGCAACATTGTAAATATGACACTAAAAAGCCCCGAAATCATCTCAAGATAACCTCAAGATAACCTCCCTTCCAAGCCCTATATGGTTATAAGCCCTGACGTTATTGTCTTCAGAAGAAACACTCCACTGGCTTGGGACACACGTGTCTCAAGCTTTGGGCGTGATTTCGTCTGGGTTCGAGACCCAGCCAGGGAAGATTGACTGGGGTGCAAATTCTTAACTTTTTACTCTTGTTCATCAAGCAGTTTCTTGGGTATCTGGTTCTTAGCAGTGTTCCAGGGAAAACTAATAGGGTAAGGGTTACCTTGAGTTATGGAAAGGAAAAGCTCTTTGCCTGCTGACAAGAGTCAGTAGGCGTCAGCTCCTGTATACACCTGAGAGAAGTAATTTCGATAAGAATGTACCAAGACTAAAAAGAGTGCAGAGCAGAAGAGACCACATGAAGGTTGTGTGTGGGACGGACTGCAGGTGTGTGTGTGACTTGGTGAGTCCCACACACACACACACACACACACACACACACACACACACACACACAGGTACAAGGATTACACACACCACTGGACTCAACATTTCTTGACATTGGAACTGCAAACAAACATTCCGCATCTGCATTCAAGTTTTCAAAATGTAAATATGCTACGTAAATCCTTTATTTACACATGACACAGTGATCTTTCATCCAAGCCTCGAAACCAAACATTAAAGATAACATACAGATAACATACAGATGGCTCACAGGATCACTACCTCCACGTTGACCGCTTGGTCAGCCAGCCTGTTGTGTCTGCCAGCTCAAAATCCAACCTCAGGCAATGTAGCGTCAATAACTGTTTCGAATTAGTTAAATTAATAGCGATTGTCATAGTTTATATTGCCTCCCTGGACTGTTAAGAAGCAAACTTATGAGCCTGAAGATGTGTTCACTCTCTTTAGTAAACAAGTACTGTATAAGCCTGATCGGGTACCAGATATTGCTCGGTTCTCTTTCTCTCTCTCCGCTGTCTGTATGTCTCTCTTATTCTCCCTCCATCTCTCACATTCTCCGTTCCTAATTCCTTCCTTCCTTCTCTTCCTCTTATACTCACTTCCTCCAGTCAATTCAGTCTGTGCATAAATTATTGTTTAACTAATGCTAAAATCTATGGACTTGGATCAGAACATTTCACATTGACAGACTTGAGGGAGAGTGAGAGGACGGTGCGCCGCCCAGACGGCCACAGGGACGACCCGGACCCCTGTGACACTCTTAATAACATTACCATTAACACTGCAGACTTTAATGCAGCTATCCTCTCACATCTGGCCTCCAGCCTCAGACACATTCTCTTATATATAGAACTCTACATATATCTAGTTATATCTATTTATCTAGCTATATACCCCCTTGACCCCTTTATTTTCCATCCCCTTGGTCTTTCCCTTCGTCCCTTCCATTCCTCTTCCCCTGTCCCTGTGCCCCCTGCGTCCCCCTCCTCAAGAAACAATGAAACAAATGCATGCATCTCTGAGATTGTTGACCTTTTCCCTTTTATCCTATTGCATTTCTTATCTTATTTTCAAAACAAACTCCACGGAAATCGCTCGACATATTTCACACTAGACTCCATGAAAATGGTCTAGAGTGTCTTTTAATTGGTAATATTTCTTAAAGCATTTAACTTAAAGCTACCCCAACCAGCCTATGTCCATCCCACACCACAAGCTGATCCCCCTCAGAAAATTTGTGTGAGACTAGCCACAAGCGTCTGGCCTCCAACATTGGACAAACAGACAGACGTCCTCTCTTACTCATATAGATTTACTTAAGAAAAAGTCATAATAACAACATGAATTTATTTTAAGTTTGTTATAATATGTAAACGCTTAACTTGGAGATGTTATAGCGACATCTCCAAATTTCACAACATTGGAGATGTTGTGAAATTTATGTAAGGCATTTACACCAAATCTTTCGCACTCTCCTGAGTGCTTTGTCAAGGTCTGAGTGTGTGATTAAGACGAGACGGAAGTCTGATTACCTCTCTTACTTCCTCTCTCTCTCTCTCTCTCTCTCTCTCTCTCTCTATCACTACCTCTCTCTTTTACTGTCTCACTATTTCACTGCCTCTTACATTCTGTCACTATGTGCGTGCGTGTTCGTGCGTGTGCATGAAATTACCTAAATGCAATTACCTAAGTGTAATTTCAGGATGAGAGCTACGCTCGTAGTGTTCCGTCTTCCCAGCACTCTTTGTCATATAACACTTTAAAACAGCGTTGTGTGTGTGTGTGTGTGTGTGTGTGTGTGTGTAATTACCTAAGTGTAGTTACAGGATGAGAGCTACGCTCGTGTCCTGTAACTACACTTAGGTGTGTGTGTGTGTATGCGTGCGCCACTACACAATGAGAGCATCAGGAGCTATCACTGCTGTACAATTCCCGTGAACCACAAAGGTCAAAGGTGTTGGAAAAGCATCAGAGAAGAGGCGTCGTGCGATCACAGTGAATCGTAAATGTCGGAGGTTGCCGAGAGAGGAGTGCCAGCCAGAGTGGCACTAGATGGCACTTGCTGCAGTCTATCTGGATACGCCAGTGGCACGTTCCCACCCACCACCGAGAGGGCGGGTTCCGAACCCACCTAGGGGTTGTTCCAGACTCCTCGACTCAGTACGAGAGTTGAAACCACATACAAAAGTATGATAATTGTATCCATCAACACAGTTTTCTTAAGGAAGAAGCTACTGAGAAGGTCTCGGCACTACATTAATTTTCATACTAAGCTGATTCAAATGTTACTCTCGTCGCAGTCAATAGAAAGGAGAAGGAAATTTGATTATGAATTTTGGTTTTATAAGATAGCCAACACCACCAAAATAATAAATACGTTCCCTGCTCAATTAATGATCAATCACTTTATCCATGTGATAACGGGCATCTATCAGTAGATATCATAAATGCACGCCAGAAAGACAGTGTAGACACTACGTTATTACAATAGTTAACGATGAAAAGCATCACTGAGAGTACTCATGTTATGGGTCTCAGTGTTATACTGATGACTCTGGAGACAGCCCCGTCCTCGTCAACAAAGACCAAATGCTCATTAATCCAACCGCTAAATCCTTTGTTTATGAATGCAAAAACGGTTTACACACGACTGACAGCGGTTGTTACCCGTCCTCAGGCCAGGCTGGTTAATACAGCGTCCGTCCACCAAGACGAACTGATCACCTTTAAGGTGCTGTTTGTTCCCATACATAAGTTAACATTGTTATTCATTAAAGTTCAAAGTGTTGGTGTAACCTATGTGTTCGTAACCTATGCCTAACTATACATAGAACTTTTAAATAATATTAATAAATAAATGAGAACAAATATATTTAATACACAATACATTAAAATTGATGAATACATCGTGAGAGACGGCCGCAGCTTTAACGAGCCTAGTGTGAGGACCGGTTGCAGCTAGCAGGAGGTGGGAGAAGTACCGGACTTGTCTGTAATAGGTATCGTCCCTCGCTCATACATCAGTGAACCACAGTACGACTCAAATACATCTTGAAGGTATATACCGTACCATTAAGTGTATAAAAGACAAAGGCTGTGGACATTTGTACCGTGACTAGCAGAGTGCACCGCTGGTATATTGCACGCACATTGCAGCACCACCCGGATAATACCTATATTCCAGTTAATGTGAGGATCATGGAACAGTATACCATTAGAGATAAGACCTGTGCTTTGAAAAGCACTGTTATTGCACAGAAATAATTCCCT
This sequence comes from Procambarus clarkii, assembly GCF_040958095.1. Taxonomy (NCBI): domain Eukaryota; kingdom Metazoa; phylum Arthropoda; class Malacostraca; order Decapoda; family Cambaridae; genus Procambarus; species Procambarus clarkii. The sequence goes on from NC_091169.1 coordinate 25,100,952, forward strand.
TTTAGGGATACAATTATACCTAGCTATCAGGATAATCATCACAGCTGCCCATCAGAACATTCACCAAAGTGTTCCCCCACAGGGAGGGAGCAGAAGTGAATGCAGTAGTTATTATGCTGAGAGATGCTGATGGCTGAACGCCTTGTGTTGTAGTTACCAACTTCTGCTGCACCACAAAGTTGGGTAAGGTGGAGAACCTTGAACAAATTAGCCTGCCACCAATTCGTTTACCCTGCCACCTATCCCCATACCCTGCCACCACCTTCCCTACCCTGCCACCACCTTCCCTACCCTGCCACCACCTTCCCTACCCTGCCACCACCTCCCCATACCCTACCACCACCTTCCCTACCCTGCCACCACCTTCCCTACCCTGCCACCACCTTCCCTACCCTGCCACCACCTTCCCTACCCTGCCACCACCTTCCCTACCCTGCCACCACCTTCCCTACCCTGCCACCACCTTCCCTACCCTGCCACCACCTTCCATACCCTGCCACAACCTTCCCTACCCTGCCACCACCTTCCCTACCCTGCCACCACCTTCCCTACCCTGCCACCACCTTCCCTACCCTGCCACCACCTTCCCTACCCTGCCACCACCTTCCCTACCCTGCCACCACCTTCCCTACCCTGCCACCACCTTCCCTACCCTGCCACAACCTTCCCTACCCTGCCACCACCTTCCCTACCCTGCCACCACCTTCCCTACCCTGCCACCACCTTCCCTAACCTGCCACCACCTTCCCTACCCTGCCACCACCTTCCCTACCCTGCCACAACCTTCCCTACCCTGCCACCACCTTCCCTACCCTGCCACCACCTTCCCTACCCTGCCACCACCTTCCCTACCCTGCCACCACCTTCCCTACCCTGCCACCACCTTCCCTACCCTGCCACCACCTTCCCTACCCTGCCACCACCTTCCCTACCCTGCCACCACCTTCCCTACCCTGCCACCACCTTCCCTACCCTGCCACAACCTTCCCTACCCTGCCACAACCTTCCCTACCCTGCCACCACCTTCCCTACCCTGCCACCACCTTCCCTACCCTGCCACCACCTTCCCTACCCTGCCACCACCTTCCCTACCCTGCCACCACCTTCCCTACCCTGCCACCACCTTCCCTACCCTGCCACCACCTTCCCTACCCTGCCACCACCTTCCCTACCCTGCCACCACCTTCCCTACCCTGCCACCACCTTCCCAACCCTGCCACCACCTTCCCTACCCTGCCACCACCTTCCCTACCCTGCCACCAGTTCCCCTAACTCTTCCACCATCTCCTTTATTTCACCATTTCCTTCGTTCTATATACTCAAGACTTCTCGCCTTCCTTAGAATATATTAATCAAGTTTTTTGTCAAAAGACGAGGACCATTCTTCTCCCATGGTCTCCCCCTGGTGTATTCTGTCTCCCACAGTGTATTCTGTCTCCCACAGTGTATTCTGTCTCCCACAGTGTATTCTGTCTCCCACAGTGTATTCTGTCTCCCACAGTGTATTCTGTCTCCCACAGTGTATTCTGTCTCCCACAGTGTATTCTGTCTCCCACAGTGTATTCTGTCTCCCACAGTGTATTCTGTCTCCCACAGTGTATTCTGTCTCCCACAGTGTATTCTGTCTCCCACGGTCTATTATGTCAATTCCGTATAAATTATTCCTTCTCTTGTGTTTTGTTCCTCTTTCTTTATGCACAGTCTTCTCATCTCGCAGACCTTAGCATCCTCCCTCTCCCACACCATACCTGCCAGCCTCCCACTCATCCCTCCCACGCCTGTGGTGGGACGAGGCAACAGCATCACAAGAGGAATGCTAAAGGTGAGCGTATGGAGGCGTCTGACTGCCTCTCACACGAGGCAGGCTCGCCTTAGAGGAGCCCGAGGGCGCCATAATGACTCTATAACACCATCCAAATGTAGCAGAGGTGATGCAAAGTGAAATTTACTCTAATAGTTCCTTTAGAAAATTTCCTCTATCATCACAACTTTTATGTAGGAGGAGCTTGGTATGTATGGGTCATAAACAAATCCACAAGGGCCGTGACGAGGATTCGAACCTGCGTCCGGGAGCATCCCAGACACTGTGATGTATGGGTCATGCAATAGGGGTCAGTATACCTCTCGGTGTTGCTACTGTTAGGCCTAGGCTCGGCTACTACTGCTACTACCCCCTAGAGGGGGGGGGGTTATAATCTGATGACGTAGATCCCAGCAAATGTAAACTCTGTATAAGGTAATGTGAATAGTTCAGTTGTAAACTACTCACATACTTTACGTTACTCTGTAACTGAATGTGGAGAGAATTCAGAGGTAATTACAAATGTTCGAGAAATGTGTGTAAATTGTTAATCCAAAATGATGTACAACCAGAAATCTTAGCCAAATACTCAAAGTTTACTTACTGTAATGCATAGACTTGACTTAACCTCCCACCGCCACCCATTAGATGGGTGTGGGAGGCCTGGTCGGCCAACCAGGAGGCCTGGTCGACGACCGGGCCGCGGGGACACTAAGCCCCGGAAGCACCTCAAGGTAACCTCAAGGTAAGGTGTGTGGGGGGGGGGGGCATGATTAGTTGAATAAACTATATGTAAGTTTACATCAGTTTACATCACAGATGTACACTGCACCCCGTAGAGCAGTTTAGATCTGAGGGCTGAGGGACCAATTGGCACCATCTTAGCGAGAGAGCAAGTTCCTAGCCAAGGTCTGTGTTGTGAAACGATTCACTAAAAATATTAATTGTATTTTCCGTTTAGAAAAAAATATTCAAAACGTTTGTGAACAACATTGTTGAAAATAAAAGATCTTTTGGGGAATTTCTAAAAAAACTGACTTTTATTATTAAGAAGTAATTTTTCTTGCATACATGTGCCAAAAAGTTTATTTAAGTTCAAGCTTTTAAGGGAAGAGTCATCGGGTGGAGACGACCGTGTCTGCTCGGCTCCAGATTGTCTGCCTCATGTCTGTACCCTGTGACACAGACTTCAGCAGACACAGACATTAACTGGTAAGTTGGTTCACGACAAGTCTTTACAGGTCAGAAGGCAGCTGTACTTAATAAGTCTAAAGTAATCTGTACCCGACTACACCAAGCTAAATAAAATCCAGACCCCTTTCACCGGAGGGGGGGGGAGGGAGAGAGAGAGAGAGAGAGAGAGAGAGAGAGAGAGAGAGAGAGAGAGAGAGAGAGAGAGAGAGAGAGAGAGAGAGAGAGAGAGAGAGAGAGAGAGAGAGAGAGAGAGGGAGAGAGAGAGAGAGAGAGAGAGAGAGAGAGAGAGAGAGAGAGAGAGAGAGAGAGAGAGAGAGAGAGAGAGAGAGAGAGAGAGAGAGAGAGAGAGAGAGAGAGAGAGAGAGAGAGTGTGTGTGTGTGTGTTCCAGACATGAGAATAGCTTACCCTCTGCTGATGGTAATATGTCCCCACTCCCCAGTTTCCAACAGTGATCATTCACTCTGGAGCGAGTGCTCCGCCTCTTGTCATTCATGGCGCCCAAGGCACTTCTCATTCTCCCCCATCACCCGTTGGTTCTCATCCACCTCCAACCGTTTCTCACTGTTTCCAGAAGCTATTTTCGGGTAATTTCTTTTCCATTTCGTTTCCTTATCTGTGAATATATATATATTCCTTTCCGCCATTATGTCTTCTATACAGTTAGGGACATTTCAAATCCGTTGTCCATCCTACTTCCAAATCTCACCTCCCTGGTGACCTTACCTCGAGGTTACCTTAAGATGGTTTCGAGGATCAACCAAGCCTCCTGGTTTGGTAGTATGGTTAACCAGGCTGTTGGAGATCACAGCGTTTATTCGTGGCCAGCATTATACAACGATGCAACAGCGGTATTCCCTCTCCCTCGCCTTACCTTCTACTCAAACCATGAAACTATATAACTTGCATCTGCACCTCTGCAGTGTTGAGCAACATTGCAGAGGTGCACCATGTCCTAGACCATGCAATAAATTTCCGGTAATCAGGTACAGTAAGAATTCCACAATCAAATTCATCAAAGACTACCTGACATGAAGATCAATCTGATGTGGGGATGTTTGATGATGTTTGATTGGGATGGGTCAATGTTGTGCTCATCAGCGTCCTCTTAGAATAGGGGAAGGTCTAGGGGGAGGTGTAGAGTAAGTCTAGAGGTCTAAGGTAGGTCTAGAGAAGTCCTAGGGTAGGTCTAGGAAAGGTCTAGGGGAAAGTCTGGGAAAAGATATATGGAAAGTCTTTTGTAGGCTTGTTAAAAGTCTAAGAATCAACTACGGGAGGTCTAGGGAAGGTGGAAGGTAGGTCAGATAGGTCAGTGTCTGCTGGCTCAAGGGCAGATATTCGGATAAAAGGTCATATTCACCGCTGGGTGAAGGGGAGATATTCGGATAAGAAAGGTCACAAAGGTTTTATAAAACTGCGGGAATTTCTTACTCTTAACCTTCACTTACTCTCACAGTCTTAACTTTTACATAGTCTCTCTCTCTCTCTCTCTCTCTCTCTCTCTCTCTCTCTCTCTCTCTCTCTCACTCTCTCAATCCTTTCTTACATCTATCTCCCTTTTTTCTCTCACTCCCTTCTCTCATTCTCACTGTTTTTCCTCCCTCCACCCCGCTCTCACACACGAACCATTGTCTCCGGTGTTCGAGGGTTCACAAATAACACACAACAATGGGTAACTATGGAAAGCCAGCTGTAAATTTCTGCCGTTCTTGTATACAAACCCGACTCACGAGAGGGCGCAAAGCCTCGTCATACGAACGCGGCCATTTTTGGTCTCCATCTTGGGGGGCCGTCAAATTTGAGCGGGAAAAGTGGGCCAGTGTTTACGTGACTGAGCGCTTACAACTGGCCGTGTTGTGATTATAACAACCACAGCTGTTGTTGTGGTGTTATTGTAGTGCTCAAGCGGGTATATGTGTCTCCACCACCAATCAACCAGGGTCTCCGTCACTCCACCACCCTCATCCACACCTCCGTCACCTGCCACACGCCTCCACAATACCATACCACGCCTCCACCACCCTAAACAACATATTGCCCCGAGGGGGAGTTTATCGGGCAGTGCCACTCATCCAGTGAGTGGACACACCGCCATAGCAACCCGAACAACACTCCCCAATCGGTAGAAACCCCGCTGACTTGTTCATCCTGTCACTTGTACCCAGTCACAGTTGGGACTCATTTAAACTGCCTCAAGTGAAAATAACATTTACTAACCTTCAAATCAACGTTATCTTGCACGGCTGCAAAGTGGGTGGATCTTTTAAGAACAATTTTTTAACCAATAATGTTTTCCTAGTTCCTTTTCTTTCCTAACTATTTCTCATGTGTCTCAGATGGGCAGAGACTCAAGCGGCGGGGCTCCGGACGATGCTCAGTTGTCTCGTAGTGATGGTTCGACAGTTACGCTGCTCTAATTGTCGTTAAGCTTAACGGGTTTTTGTAGCCAAGACGAATTCTTAATTATCACAGATTCGCTCCCTCGACCACCACCTTTTTCACCGTGATAATTGTGGTTCTCGGCTGCAACTGCCTTGTTCCAGCGTACAGGTTCACGCTGATGTTGGCCAGCGTGCTGAGATGCACATTGATAATAATTAATAAGATGTACATTGATAAACTGTGCATTGTATAATATCTTTCAACACACACACACACACACACACACACACACACACACACACACACACACACACACACACACACACACACATACTATTTTAATGTCTTCTGATAATTCTCCTCTTCTCCTCTCACCTTCCCCATTGGTGGCTCTCTCTCCCACGCTCTCCATAACTCACTCTCCCCCTCTCACACCCCCCCCCTCTCTCTCTTTCCACCCCTACCCCCCCTCTTTATCTCTCACAGGGAACCCCAGAGTCTCGCTAGTCTGGGGGGGGGGACTTTCCGGAGCGTGGAACACAGACGAGGTTCCCAGAAGATCTTAATTACACCAACCACCATTGAAGTTTTTTCTTTTATTACAAAATAGTCAACTATCCTCTTCATACTCCCGTGCACGTTACTGAAAGCAAAATGAATACAAATCTCAATCAACATAATGGCCATATAACTACTCTTGAATTCAACAAATGAATAGTTTGCTTTTACTAGGTAGAAATGGATATTTTTTTTTAAAGGAAGGTGAATGTTTTTGTAAAGGTTTGCAGACATGTGAGTGGCTATGAGGCCAGGCACAGGTGATGAGAGTGTTTGTGAGTGGCTATGAGGCCAGGCACAGGTGATGAGTGTGTTTGTGAGTGGCTATGAGGCCAGGCACAGGTGATGAGTATGTTTGTGAGTGGCTATGAGGCCAGGTACAGGTGATGAGTATGTTTGTGAGTGGCTATGAGGCCAGGCACATGTGATGAGTGTGTTTGTGAGTGGCTATGAGGCCAGACACAGGTGATGAGTATGTTTGTGAGTGGCTATGAGGCCAGACACAGGTGATGAGTATGTTTGTGAGTGGCTATGAGGGCCTGATGAGGCGTATATGGCTGGCATTAGGAAGGTGGGAAGGGCACGGTGAATGAGTGCGTGTGAGTAAGCGGTGAGTAACCCCAGGCAACACAAGGATATATGACCACCCAACACAAGGCTTACTCACGTGGAGTGAGTAAGGCTATATTTGTGTTGAATGAGTTACAACTCATCAGGAGCACTCAACACCTGGTCTTATGAAGTAGTGAATCGCTTAATTATGAGTTAGAGAGCTGTGAGGGTTACTCTTATGAGTCAGAGAGCTGTGAGGGTTACTCTTATGAGTCAGAGAGCTGTGAAGGTTACTCTTATGAGTCAAAGAGCAGTGAGAATTACTGTTAGGGGCGTGTGGGCGGGGCTAGAGGTGAAGGGGGACAGGGGCGGGGAGGGCAGAAAGAGGGAAGAGGGAGCGCAAGCAAATTTACGAAACCTGTGCATCTTTCCTCAATTATGTCTAGTTAGCATTTATTAGACAGTTTATGAGCTCCAAAACTGTACGAGGTTGTCAATAAACAATAATAACCTTGGGTTGTGAAGTTTCCAAGCTCATAAACTGATAAATACAGACTAAGGCACCATGATTAGCGAAAGATGTACAGGTTTCGTAATTGGACACATAAGTGCTTGATGAGAGGAGGCAGGCGGGCTCCACCGGCCTCGTCAAGGACCACAACACACCCCAGAGAGCCGCACTGCGCCACACACACCTCAACTCTTAATACATCATATTACAGAAATTGTGTCATTGTATTACACATACAGCTGACGGGGGAAGGGGGCGGGGGGAGGTGTAGTTCATCACCAGAGTGCCAGGCTTTATCCCCTCAGCTCTTTCTCTCACCCAAGATCTTTCTCTCACCCCATACTGTTTCTCTCATCCCATACTGTTTCTCATTTATGTAATCAACCAATCTACAGGAGTTCAGCCTCATATGTCAGTGTTTGCAGACAATGCAAAACTAATGAGAAGAGTTGTGACAGATGAGGATTGTAAGATCCTCCACGACGACTTAAAAAAGCTGCAGAGTTGGTTCGAGAAATGGCTATTGGAGTTCAACACCAGCAAGTGTAAGGTGATGGAAATGGAAACAGGCGACAGATCAAAACCAGCAGTACACGCTGAAGGGGAACTATACCTCCAAGTAACAACTTGAGAAAAATACCTGGTAGTGAACACAACAATAAACCTAACTCCGGGGACACACATAAATAGGATAACATCAGCAGCATCCTCTACACTAGCAAGTCAGAACATTCAGGAACCTAAATAAGGAGGGGTTTAGATCACTCTATACCGCCTACGGGGGGCCAGTTTTGCAGTATACTTCACCATCGTGGAGCAGCAGGAGCAGGAGAAGGCAGCAGGAGCAGCAGCAGCAGCAGCAGCAGCAGCAGCAGCAGCAGGAGAGGAGCTGCCACGTGACTATTGATTGACCTGTGTGACCTGCTTCCGCAGTCCGCCTTTCACTTTATTCCTCTCCCCCCCCCCTAGCATGTCCCATGATCCTGTGTAAGTCACACACACACACACACACACCTCACTCATTCACTCGCCCACCTCGTCACGCTCACGCGCACACGCACGCACGCACACACAAACAAATGATGTTTACAGGAGTGGAATCCTACATGTCAATGTTCGCGGATGTTGCAAAATTAATGAGAAGAGTTGTGACAGATGAGGACTGTAGGATCCTCCAAGAGGACCTGAACAATCACAGGACCTGAACAATCACAGGACCTGAACAATCACAGGACCTGAACAATCACAGGACCTGAACAGGAGTAGGTTGCAAAGATGGTCAGAGAAATGACTACTGGAGTTCAACACAAGCAAATGTAAAGTTAAGGAAATGGGACTAGGAGACAGGAGACCAAAGGGACTACACAATGAAGGGGAACTGCCTACCTGTAACGATTCGAGAAAGAGACCTGGGAGTGGACGTAACCCCTAATATAACTCCTGAGGCACATATAAATATAATAACGACAGCAGCGTACTCTACACTGGCAGAAGTTAGAACACCATTCAGAAACCTAAGTGAGGAGGCTTTAGGGCGCTTTACACTGCCTACGTGAAACCAGTCTTAAGAGTATGCCGCGCCATCATGGAGTCCCCACCTGAAGAAACACATAAGGAAACTGGGAAAGGTTCAGAGGTTTGCGACAAGGCTTGTCCCAGACTTATGAGGGATGGGGGTATGAAGAGCGCCTAAAGGAACTGAACCTTACGACACTAGAAAAAAAGAAGAGGGGGATATGATAGGAACGTATAAAATACTCAGGGGGATTGACAGAGTGGACATAGACGAAATGTTCACACGGAATAGTAACAGAACGAGGGGACGTGGGTGGAAGCTGGACACTCAAATGAGTCACAGAGATGTTAGGAAGTTTTCTTTTAGCGTGAGAGTAGTGGGAAAATGGAATGCACTTAAGGAGCAGGTTGTGGAAGCAAACTCTATTCATAGTTTTAAAACTAGATATGATAGAGAAATGGGACACGAGTCATTGCTGTAAACAACCGATGGCTAGAGAGGCGGGATCCAGGAGCCAATGCTCGATCCTGTAAGCACAAATAGGTGAGTACACACACACACACACACACACACACACACACACACACACACACACACACACACACACACATAGGGGGCCTCGCGGTTAAGTGGACAACGCTCGGGGGTCGTAATCCTAAGGGCCCTGGATCGATTCCCAGCCGGAGCAGAAACAAATGGGCAGAGTTTCTTTCACCCCTCATGCCCCTGTTCACCTAGCAGTAAATAGGTACCAAGGAGTACCTCACTCCAGCAAGTCTAATGACTAGACAGTCAATTATGTTATGAAACCACGGCCCAGTTCCTGCTCACAAAGCACCTGAAGAGCTCAGGTGTGAGAGATTCGTCACCTGTGTTTCCCTGCCCGGGGGCGCAGGTGTCGTGAACACAACAATAAACCTAACTCCGGGGACACACATAAATAGGATAACATCAGCAGCATCCTCCACACTAGCAAGTCGCGTGGCCGTCCTCACTAACCCAGACGACGCTACCTTGAGGTTACCTTGAGGTGCTTCCGGGGCTTAGCGTCCCCGCGGCCCGGTCGTCGACCAGGCCTCCTGGTTGCTGGACTGATCAACCAGGCTGTTGGACGCGGCTGCTCGCAGCCTGACGTATGAGTCACAGCCTGGTTGATTACGCTAGCGGTAATTTGTCTTGTATTGATGAGCGTAATTCATTAGGTATTTATTTACTTATTTATTTATTATCTGTAAATATCTAAACAATAGAGTATGTATGTTTGTCTGTCTGTTCAAAGTAGGTCAGATGCCTCATCCAACTCTCGAGGATGACTCCTGGGGGGGGGGGGGGGTTTATACGAGTGTCACAGGTTAGTTGAGGTCGGCCCCAGTTGCAGCCTTTAAGAAATATCGGCATATACATCGACCCCCCCTGGAACTTTCATGAAGCATGAAATATGGGATGTATTTCCCGTAGTTTTTGTAGTTTTTCGGTGCTTCATAATATTTAATTTTCTGCCACTGGAAGAGAGAGAGAGAGAAAGAGAGAGAGAAAGAGAGAGAGAAAGAGAGAGAGAGAGAGAGAGAGAGAGAGAGAGAGAGAGAGAGAGAGAGAGAGAGAGAGAGAGAGAGAGAGAGAGAGAGAGAGAGAGAGAGAGAGAGAGAGAGAGAGAGAGACCCGGGGACCGCCGGTTACCCCCCCATATACTTATAAACAAGTCACAAAGTGTCCTTATATTACAGACAGTAAAACTTCCTCTTTGCCAGAAGCAAGAGAGGAGAAAAAGAATCATCGTAGAAGCAAGAGAAACACTTAAAGAGAAGCTAGAGAAAAGTTCCACAGTGGTCGCCTGCTAGATGGGGTTCTGGGAGCTCTTCTACTCCCCCAAGCCCGGCCCGAGGCCAGGCTTGACTTGTGAGAGTTTGGTCCACCAGGCTGTTGCTTGGAGCGGCCCACAGGTCCTTGGAACATTATGTGTCTTGTGATCCATTTCGAGGTTTGCTCAGTCAGGTTGTGTTCACTACATTTTCTTGACCGTATTTAAGCTATTTCTTCTGAGTGGGTTGCCAGCTACTATGGTTGCCATGGAGAGGATTGGTGTTGTTGCAAGGTTGCAATGCTTTCACGTGGTGTGCTGCAACATTTTGGGCTGGTTGCGCAGTGTGTGTGTTGAAGGTCACCACCATGTGTCCCTGGTGAGGTTTTTTGTTCACTCTTTCTTGTGGAGGAATAGTTGGTTCCAGCGGAAACTGTGTCTGTTTGTCCCTGTTGCTGCCTCACCTGCTGTTGAAGATGCTGCTACTGTGGCTTCTGCTGCTGCTGCTGCTGATGATGATGATACCTTACCTTGACGTGCTTCCGGGGCTTAGCGTCCCCGCGGCCCGGTCGTCGACCAGGCCTCCTTAGCCTTAGCCTACAGCATCCTGTTGGTGTTGGTGCTTCAAATGATGTTCCTGTTGCTGCTGCTTCATCACAGTAGCCACTAGAGTTGCGAGGTATGATAAAGGCTCTCACCCTTCACCTGACCACACAACACCTCAAGGAGTATTACATAACCGCACGGCTGTATCTGATCGCATTACTACTCTCACTACTAATAATATTACTTTACCTGTAAGTATTATTTTCACAACCAATATTGCTATTTCTACCGGCACTATTTACACTACCAATATTATCACCACTATTACTCCCACGGGATGATAATATTCCTCAATACCCCGCTAGCAAGCATAGTAATTACCTCAACAACACTGGACTTCTTCAAGACAAAATTGGGTACTTTCCTGCAAGAGGTGTGCCGGACCAACCAGGCTGTGGTGGATGTGTGCGCCTGCGGGCCGCTCCGAACAACAGCCTGTTGGACCAAGTTATTACAAGTCAAGCCTGGGCCTCAGGCTGCGTTTCGGGGGGGGGGGAGTAGAAGAACTCTTGAGACCCTCTCCAGGTATGTTCCAGGTGAATATTGCTATTTCTACTACCGTTTCTACCGTTATTACTTCTACTTCTGGAACTGCTGTGTCTACTGCTTGCATTTCTCATACTACTACAACCATTGCGACAACCAACACTACCACTATTACTACTACTTCTATTAATACTACTACGACTACTACTTCGACTACCACTACTTCGACTACCACCACCACGACTACTAGAGTACTAGCGGTACTTCAGAGACTACCAGCACCACACGAACAACCATACCTGCTTGATGGGGTTCTGGGAGTTCTTCTACTCCCCAAGCCCGGCCCGAAGTCAGGCTTGACTTGTGAGAGTTTGGTCCACCAGGCTGTTGCTTGGAGCGGCCCGCAGGCCCACATACCCACCACAGCCCGGTTGGTCCGGCCACCAAGCACAACCACCTAGGACAAAACCAACACGCATGAGAGAGAGAGAGAGAGAGAGAGAGAGAGAGAGAGAGAGAGAGAGAGAGAGAGAGAGAGAGAGAGAGAGAGAGAGAGAGAGAGAGAGAGAGAGAGAGAGAGAGAGAGAGATACAAGTGTTTAAGAGGAATACTAACTTCCAATCTCAGCATATCCCGAACACAGTAATGGCAACTTTGCCACAAAATACGGCCTGAACAAATAATAATTGCCAAAAATGTTCAACACGGTGAGAGAATCACCAGGGGCAGCGGCAGGTCGTCCTGGTGAGCTCAACAACACAGGTAACTGTACAGGTAAACTGGCAAAAAAAAAAGAGAAACAAGTCGATAATTGTTGCAATTGCAATCCACTCTTGCACAAGACAGCATATATATGACTTATTGCTTATAGTCACTATTTCGCTTAAAATTAAGTACATATGTGACATATTCCAAGCCATATTTTTTTAAGGCACTAACTTTTCCTCTCAGTTTTATTAAACAAAAGAAATTTTATACAAAATTTTACAATATCCTGAGTTACTTTACAATTTATTTAAATATTTTAGTTTTGTTTTATTATTTTTATAAAACTGTAATATCAATATAGGTATAGGTTCAGTACTAATTGTAATATCTTAACATACTAAGAAGGTTAGGTTAGGTTGTGGTTTTCTATTCAGCTTTTCAAGGTAAACTCAAATATTCACAATAAATTAGTATGTTACATATGCACTTATTCATAAGCAAGATATTGACTATAAGTAGGTGCGAGAACGGGTTGTGCAATTGATAGTAAGCTTACTTTCAGCTTGAGTATCTATAAGCTGGCAATGGTTGGTTAGTGGGCTGGTTGTCTGGTTGTCTTGGTGGTTAGTGGGCTGGTTGTTTATTGGGCTGGTTGTTTAGTGGGCTGGTTGTTTAGTGGGCTGGTTGTTTATTGGGCTGGTAGTTTAGTGGGGAGGTTGTCTGGTGGATTGGTTGGTTGATGGGATAGTTAGTCTGTCAGTTGGTTGCTGGGAACAGCTATGGACTTTAATAGAATCGTATTTAAGGCCAGAATACATCAACCAGTTGCGAAACCTCTGCATCTTTCAACACTCATAGCGGCTTTCTTTTCTTCTATTAAACAGTTGACGAGGTTGTAAACTTCACAACCCGAGGTTATTATTGTTGTAAACAACCTCGAGGTGCTTCGTATCTTCTCTCATAACCAAATTAAACAAAGCCGCCATGATTGAGGAAGGATATAGAGGTTTCGTATCTGATTGAATAAATGCTTGACAAATCCTGGTCCAGGACCCAGATTCACGAAGCAGTTACGAAAGTAATTACGAACGTGTACATCTTTCCTCAGTCTTTGACGGCTTTGGTTACATTTATTAAACAGTTTACAAGCATGAAAATTTCCCATTCAACTGTTGTTATTGTTATAAACAGCCTCCTGGTGCTTCGGAGCTCATTAACTGTTTAATATTTGTAAACAAAGCCGCCAAAGATTGAGAAAAGATTTACAGGTTCGTAAGTGCTTGCGTAACTGTTTAGTGAATCTGGTGTCTAAAGGCCAACTTAGTTTATATAAACCCAACTTAAGGCAGCTACATCTATTGCCCAACCCGTCCCGCCCTTTCACCTAATGCGTCACATATCTGACGGAACTGACCAACACGTTAAAAATAACCACGAATTAGTTAAAATTAAAACACCGTAAAAATTGACGTTCGCTGTGCACCGCCCTCGATTGGTTAGGTACATAGCTTAGGTTCCCTGTTTCTGCTTGCACCAAACCGTTGCGTTTTTTTACGTTTACGTGCCACAGCAAACCAGTTGCATTTCTTACGGAGTGGCAAACTGAAAAAAAAACGTGTTAGAGTGAGCTTGTAGCCTGCTTGAGTGAGACATGCGCGTGTGTGTGGCGTTTTGTAGCGCGTTGCGCAGGTCCGGAGGCGAGCGGTAATATTGTGTGTTTTTTAGTTCGATGGTTGAGCAGCCAGGTGGCATGGCTGGCTTAATTACTCCTATAATTAATGCACAGGTGTGGGTAAGATTACCTGTCTGTTCCACCCCCCCCCCCCCCCACACACACACGACCTCACACACACACACACGACCTCACACACACACACAAAGGGTTTCGCGGCCGAGTAGTCGGCGTCTGTGAATCGCAGTTCAAGACCCATGAGAGAGAAACAATTGGGTTTCCTTTCACCAGAGGCCTCTGTTCACCTAGCAGTAAATAGGTACCTGGGAGTTAGACAGCTGTTGTAGGCTGCTTCCTGTGTGTGTGTGTGCGTGTGTGCGATGGTGGAAAAGGCGGGGTCCAAGAGCTAACAGCTCGATCCTGCTGGCACAAATAGAACACACACACACACACACACACACACAAACACACACACACACACACACACACACACAAACACACACACACACACACACAAACACACACACACACACACACACACACACACACACACACACACACACACACACACACAAACACACACACACACACACACACACACACACACACACACACACAAACACACACACACACACACACACACACACACACACACAAACACACACACACACACACACACACACACACACACACACACACACACAAACACACACACACACACACACACACACACACACACACACAAACACACACACACACACACACACACACACACACAAACACACACACACACACACACACACACACACACACACACACACACAAACACACACACACACACACACACACACACACACACACACACACACACAAACACACACACACACACACACACACACACACACACAAACACACACACACACACACACACACACACACACACACACACACACACACACACACACAAACACACACACACACACACACACACACACACACAAACACACACACACAAACACACACACACACACACACACACACACACACACACACACACACACACACACACAAACACACACACACACACACACACACACACACACACACACACACACACACACACAAACACACACACACACAAACACACACACACACACACACACACACACACACACACACACACACACACAAACACACACACACACACACACACACACACACACACACACACACACACACAGAATCGCCTCACACGCGACAATACAACAGCAATATCCATGTATTATACAACTCCTGCAACAGGTAGAGCAAGAGAGCAACAACAACAACAAATAAACAGCTAGCAACACCACCAGTTGCTTCTACAACGATGCCGCAACACTGCTCAAGTCAGGTCCTATCTCCTGCAACTATTACAATGTAGACAACGCTAGATAAGAAGAAATTGTTTGCAAGACAAGTAATCCGAACTTAAATTATTGATGTGAGTAGTAACAGAAATTATATGATACAATTACATTAGATCTCATTATATAATCTGTATATAATTAGGGATTAGTAACTCACTTGGTAAATACTATAATAGAAAATTATGCAAATATGCAATTGTGTAACTAATTTCATAATAATAATAATATAAATAATATAAATAAAAAATTACATTTTAGACATAAAGTGAATAAGATTTAGCTATTAAAAAGATATATTGTAAAGACACAATATATCATAAAAATTAGCATGATGAGACAATCAACAGTAGAACTAATATGAACTAATCATACCAGGATGCTTGAGTATATTTGCTCACCTCATCATTCTACATCAACAAGTTATGGGATTATCTCAACTCACAATCCTCCCAAACACACACAGCACGTGCTCCATCAATCTGACTTCTCTGGGACTCAAGATAGAGAGTAATTCATCTCTCTATGACAGTAAGTCTTTAATATTACGAAACATTCAGTTGGGGATGTTCCTGGTGGCCTAATGTCCTATGTATCCTATAGACCAGCTACTCTCATCCCTGGAAACACAAACCGAAACTGTTTTTCTATTTTCCGCTTGTTACAACTTGTAATAAAGTTGTTACATCTTGGCTTAACGTGTTTATGACGTATTAGAACGTTGTTACAACTTGCTATATTGGATGGTGTAACTGGTTAGGTGTTAAAACTTGTTCGAACGTTGTACCAACGTCGTAGTTTCGGTGTGTGTTTGGCGGGATTAAACATACCACTCATTGTTAAGTTGTTGTTGTTATAGATTCAGCTACTGGGAACAAAACGTTCCAGTAGCACGGGCTATGGTGAGCCCGTAGTGGACTTACCTGGCACAGTAGCGGGGCTGGAACTTTGTTAACTTGGTCCTGATAATTAAGTACATATTTCTGGAAACGTTGGAGTGACCAGTGGTTAGTGAGCGCCTGGGGGAAAATAATGAGTTGATTGTGATTCCTTTCAGACAAAATGATGTGTTATTCGTTTGTGAATAGTTCTTCAAGTATGGGTAAGGACATCAGACCAGAGATAAGGTGTCCTCCTTCCTGGTGTCCATCCTTGCAAGGAGTGCGAGGATGGACACCCAAGCTACGTCTTGAACATGTCCTCCATTCCTAACTAAGCTTCATCCATCCAAGCTTAGACATTAACTGTTTAAATAACGCCACATTCCTCCAAGCATCAAGATGACCACCTACGCTTATCCTGACCTTTGTTCTCACCTTCAGCTCTCTAACAGCGTCAGAAAAATTGACACGTGGGCCCTTTGAGGGATATAATACGCCCCATATGCTTTCCAGAATACTTGAATGGAATCTCTGAGCCCAGTAATTTTAGATTGTGATTATGAGATTCGTGTTATGTTGTAAGGGTTTGCTTAGGCCTGGAGGTATCACAGGAGTGTACACGTGACACACTGAGCCAGTGTGTCCTTGGGAAGACACGTGCACGGAGGTCACTCTTGCAATATCAAAGTTGATATGCAACAACTCGAAGTCTATGACAATGGTTTCCCAATGATATGACATTTGTCGTGGAGGATTACATCTATAAAAGGATTTTTCTCTCGAAAACACGCACCAGTAGACTCAACATGTGAGGTGTGCGGGTGTGTGTGTGTGTGTGTGTGTGTGTGTGTGTGTGTGTGTGTGTGTGTGTGTGTGTGTGTGTGTGTGTGTGTGTGTGTGCGTGCGTGCGTGCGTCCTATGTTTAAAGCCAGACAAACCCCCTCTCAAATCAGCCGCTTATCAAGTCACATGTCTAAGCAGCTGCGACCATCCGGACCACAAACATTCACGAGTTCCTCGTCCTCACATGTGGCTCGTCCTCACATGTGGCTCGTCCTCACATGTGACTCGTCCTCACATGTGGCTCGTCCTCACATGTGGCTCGTCCTCACATGTGGCTCGTCCTCACATGTGACTCGTCCTCACATGTGGCTCGTCGTCGCATGTGGCTCGTGCACACATGTGGCTCGTCCTCACATGTGACTCGTCCTCACATGTGACTCGTCCTCACATGTGACTCGTCCTCACATGTGACTCGTCCTCACATGTGACTCGTCCTCACATGTGGCTCGTCGTCGCATGTGGCTCGTGCACACATGTGGCTCGTCCTCACATGTGGCTCGTCCTCACATGTGGCTCGTCCTCACATGTGACTCGTCCTCACATGTGACTCGTCCTCACATGTGGCTCGTCGTCGCATGTGGCTCGTGCACACATGTGGCTCGTCCTCACATGTGGCTCGTCCTCACATGTGACTCGTCCTCACATGTGGCTCGTCCTCACATGTGGCTCGTCCTCACATGTGGCTCGTCCTCACATGTGACTCGTCCTCACATGTGACTCGTCCTCACATGTGGCTCGTCGTCGCATGTGGCTCGTGCACACATGTGGCGACACATTCCTGGAAACAGCTAGGGGGGAGGGTGTGTTCTGTGAAGCCTGGCAGGGGGGGGCGGTATTTGTTACTATGGCCTATACCTTGGTGGCGGAGGGTCGGAGGCCCTTCACCTTCATCTCTCCTTCCCTCCCTACCTCCCTCCCTCTCTTAGTGTTATTTCCTGTTGCGTTACTGCCTTCTAGGAACGCCCTCACCCGCGTCCCGAGCCTGTTTAGTAATACGGGTTGCCGCCAGGTGTCGTGGTGGCGGCAGTCAGCTGTCTTTGTTGACGTTTTCTGGACTAAATGGTGATGCCTCACTCCTTGTGTCCACTAGTAGGGGTACAGACCTGGACCCAGATTCACGAAGCAGTTACGTGAGCACTTACGAACCTGTACATCTTTTCTAAATCATTGACGGCTTTGTTTACAATTATCAAACAGTTACTGAGCTCCGAGGTACCAGGAGGCTGTTTATAACAACAACAACAGTTGATGGGGCAAGTTTTAATGCTTGTAAACTGTTTAAAAAATGTAACTAAAGCCGTCAAAGATTGAGGAAAGATGTTCACGCTCGTAAGTACTTGCGTAACTGATTCGTGAATCCGGCTCCTGGTCACTGAAGGGGTACAAACTTGGTCCCTTTGTATTTTAACACCTTTGTTCATATTGCATTTTTTTAAGTAATAATTTTTGCAGTTATCGAGAAACTGGAATACCTGGTTGATGGGGTTCTGGGAGTTCTTCTACTCCCCAAACCCGGCCCGAGGCCAGGCTTGACTTGTGAGAGTTTGGTCCACCAGGCTATTGCTTGGAGCGGCCCGCAGGCCCACATACCCACCACAGCCCGGTTGGTCCGGCACTTCTTGGAGAAAACTATCTAGTTTCTTCTTGAAGATGTCCAAGGTTGCATTAACGTACGTACACAGACACACCCACGTACTAATCTCGCAGATTACACACACACACACACACACACACACACACACACATATATATATATATATATATATATATATATATATATATATATATATATATATATATATATCGGTGTATACTTTGAGCAGGTTTCATTTAGACATGTTTCATTGAATATGACTGCAAATTCATTGTTGATTATTTTCTTGTTAAGGGCTTCTATCCCTCTGACTTCTACTCTTGCATCTTGGTTTAATTAGAAGAGGATTTCTCCAAATGTCATATTTGTTCGAGGTGGACTACAAGAAAAATTAACCGTAGAATGTATTACACATACATGTTCACAACGTTTCGAACCCACATGGTTCATTCTCAAGTGATGGGACAGGACATGGCTTATCGGATTTACACCACTGGGAGATCAGGTACATACAAATAGGTGAGGTGTAAGGAATAAAGATTAGAAGCATGAATCAATAACCTTTTACATACAAGGATATTAGCCATCATCCACGACACCTGTATGTGTTCACCCATCACCCACGACACCTGTGTGTGTTCAGCCATCATCCACGACACCTGTGTGTTCACCCATCACCCACGACACCTGTGTGTGTTCACCCATCATCCACGACACCTGTGTGTGTTCACCCATCATCCACGACACCTGTGTGTGTTCACCCATCACCCACGACACCTGTGTGTGTTCACCCATCATCCACGACACCTGTATGTGTGTTCACCCATCATCCACGACACCTGTGTGTGTTCACCCATCACCCACGACACCTGTGTGTGTTCACCCATCATCCACGACACCTGTATGTATGTGTTCACCCATCATCCATGACTCACTGGTGAGTAACGACCATGTGGTTCGCGTGTGGAAGCTTAACTGCCTGTTAAGATTCCTGACAAAGGTCAAGCTCAACAATCTCTGTATAACCGCGTCCGGCTCTTTTGTTCCACTCTGTATGACACAGCTCACTCATACAGCGTTAGTATATCTGTGTCATACGTATATCTGTATATACGTATATCTCAGTTATACGTATATCTGTATATACGTTTATCTCAGTTATACGTATATCTGTGTATACGTATATCACAGTCATACGTATATCTGTGTATGCGTATATCACAGTCATACGTATATCTGTGTATAGGTATATCTCAGTTATACGTATATCTGTGTATACGTATATCTGTGTATACGTATATCTGTGTATACATATATCTCAATTATACGTATATCTGTGTATACGTATATCTGTGTATACATATATCTCAGTCATACGTATATCTGTGTATACGTATATCTCAGTCATACGTATATCTGTGTATACGTATATCTCAGTCATACGTATATCTGTGTATACGTATATCTCAGCCATACATATATCTGTGTATACGTATATCTCAGTTATACGTATATCTGTGTATACGTATACAGGCCATAGTAATACGTGACGTAGTATGGCGTAAGTTCCTCCTAAGTCACATCGTAGACAAGCCACAGCGTAAGATGGCTAGTTACCAGCCACAACAGTTGCCTAAGTCCCGAGTACTTAGTTTACTGCATCAGGTGAAAGGAAATGTGCCCAACCGTTTCTGTTCGGCCCAGGGAATGAATTCGGAAGCCTCGGTTGTGAGTCAAGAACGCAGACCACTGTGCTTGACCAGCTCGTAGAATCCAAATAAGATTTCACTTGTTATATCAAAAGATATCGTAAGATTATCGTAACCTGATATCTTAACCTAACTAAACCCAACCCAGCCCAACCTAACATTTAAGCAATTAACACTGTTTTAAATCCAACAAGATGTTGAGATGATTTCGGGGCTTTAGTGTTCCCGCGGCCCGGTCCTCGACCAGGCCTCCACCCCCAGGAAGCAGCCCGTGACAGCTGACTAACACCCAGGTACCTATTTTACTGCTAGGTAACAGGGACACAGGGTGAAAAAAAACTCTGCCCATTGTTTCTCGCCGGCGCCCGGGGTCGAACCCGGGACCACAGGATCACAAGTCCAGCGTGCTGTCCGCTCGGCCGACCGGCTCCTCAAGTTCAAACCACTTGTTCGCTCCTAAACTTTGAACGACTCTCCCGTTCTCTTGGTCGTGTCGCGTGGTCGTTCACTCTCATTTTCCTTCTTATATAACGATGTAGCAGTTTTGCTTGTTTCTTTTTGCTTTGAAAGCAAAATATCATTTCCACAGTTTCTTTCCGATATTCTTCTTACGTATTCGTTTATAATCGTGATGTATCTATTACATTATTCATCTGTCCCTTAATCTATGTATTTCCTCCTCTCCCTCCTGCTGGTGTGTGTGTGTGTGTGTACTCACCTAGTTGTGCTTGCGGGGGTTGAGCTTTGGCTGTTTGGTCAAATCAGGATGGGGCTCGAACCGGCGTCCAGAAGAACCCCAGACTCTCGCCCACTTTCTCTCTCTCTCAGACTCTCTGTGGGTGTGTGCGCGCGCGTGTGTGTGTGTGTGTGTGTGTGTGTGTGTGTGTGTGTGTGTGTGTGTGTGTGTGTGTGTGTGTGTGTGTGTGGGGGGGGGGGGGGGGTGTGTAAGAAAATTAGGTTACAATAAAGAGGTAACGCGTACTTGGTAAGGACTGCCCTTAGTCTTCCGACTAACGCTGGAAGATTTTGGTGGTGACAAGAATAGATCTTGAGCCAGAGATGAAGGAGGAGCAAGAGAAGGTTATCTACCCCGGGTTAAGATCACCTCACTTATAGCGACCACTCCTCACCTCCTTAGCACAACCCTCCGTAAACCATAGAGTTATCTTACCTTGTTACTAAAGTATTGATCTTCCGGCATGTTCAAATTTAGAACTGGTGACATAATTGTTGGGTTAAATGTTAGTTTGCAATTATGTTTGGGTGAGTGGGCGTGGCCTGTAGGTGGGTGGGCGTGGCCTGGGAGGTGGGGAGCCTCCCAACCACACTCCCACTTACACCACCTTGGCTGTCGCCCGTTACCCCCCCCCCCCCCTAACCCCCCCCACCACCAGCCCGCCTCAACCACCACAACCACAACAACCGAGTCTACCACATAAACACCCACCAGAGCCCAACAACCACCATTTCACCCCAACCATGATCAGACTCCAACCCCCCCCCCCCCCCAACGACCACACCATTAATAGTCACAGCTTCCTAGTTGCAACAAAGAAACAAACAACTACCATTTGTCTACCTGTTTTTGGTTCCGGGGATCACCGTCCCCTCGGCCCAGTCTCTGACCAGGCCTCCTGAGTCCACCATCTACATCTACCCGCAGATACTTGTAAAGAAACAATTACTCAGGCCACAAAGAAATCACATATCATTGTTCAGTGGTTTTTGAAGTCGTATGCTTGGGAGTAGTCACTATGCGAGGTTCGAACCCTTCCCTCAAGGCTCCTACTGATTTTCACAACTGCTCAATGTAATATGAGAAAGGTATTTATAAATTTGTCACTACTTGAGTCTATTGGTAGAGCTACAAACTTAAAATTGGACCCCATAGTTCCCCATAACTGGCTGGATAATTGTGTACACCAGTTTGGCAATTTAGGTTCAATTCCCCAAGATATATATTCATACCAGAAGAGAGAGACAGAGACCTTTTGGCTTATTACGATCAAAGGGTTCATCCTTATATGTTGGAATAGCCTTAGTCTGTCGATGAGATAATGATTGCAAAGGTGCAGCTGACTTTACAAAGGTACATCTACCTTTGCAAAAGTACATCTGCCCTTGCAAAGGTACAACTGCCCTGGGAAAGGTACATCTACCCTTGCAAAGGTGCATCTACCTTTGCAAAGTACATCTACCCATGCAAAGGTACATCTACCCTTACAAAGGTACATCTACCCTTACAAATGTACATCTACCCTTACAAAGGTACATCTACCCTTACAAAGGTACATCTACCCTTGCCAAAACGCTAGGGTAGGATAATCACTCCGTCACAGTACTCGGTCAAAACGTGAAACGAACGAGGATATTTTATATAAACAATTACACATTTTATTGCAAGGCGGAAGTAAATTAATTATTGCGAACATCTTTTGTAGCAGTGCGATGGGATCTAACCTGCGTTTCGGGTCATCGCACGCAATACCCACTACACCACGATGGGCATAGAGTGGGGCAAGGATCTCTGTAGCACAGTCGGGTGGTTCGTTCTCGACGCATATTCGTGAATTCCAGGTTCGAATCCCGGGGGGATGGGGGGAACAGAAATGGTTGGGCACATATCCTTTCACCTAATGCGACTTTTCACCTAAGGGACATAAGGGACATAACTGGCCAACTCCTCACAGTGTTCAAGAGAGAACTTGATAGACACCTCCAAAGGATACCTGATCAACCAGGCTGTGATTCATACGTCAGGCTGCGAGCAGCCGCGCCTAGTTGACCAGTCCAGCAACCAGGAGGTCTGGTCGAGGACCGGGCCGCGGGGACGCTGAGCCCCGCGCGTTCAATAACCACGTGTTTGCCCATTTCTCACATGCAACTTCAATGTTGCAAATGAATGTTGCGCGGGGAGGGGGAACCAGGAAGCCTTCCAGTTAATCATTCTGTTATTCAATTTTGCAACCGTCCATTGTTGTAAAGTTGCAAGTGTTCTCAGCTGGAAATGTCATGGTGGGCGTGATGTGGGTGGTGGAGGTGTGCAATGTTGACCAGACCACACACTAGAAGGTGAAGGGACGACGACGTTTCGGTCCGTCTTGGACCATTCGATCAAGTCCAGATGTGTAATGTTGACCAGACCACACAGTACAAGGCGAAGGGACGACGACGTTTCGGTCCGTCTTGGACCATTCGATCAAGTCCAGATGTGTAATGTTGACTAGACCACACAGTACAAGGCGAAGGGACGACGACGTTTCGGTCCGTCTTGGACCATTCGATCAAGTCCAGGTGTGCAATGTTGACCACACCACACACTAGAAGGTGAAGGGACGACGACGTTTCGGTCCGTCCTGGACCATTCTCAAGTCAAGTCGAGGTGTATAATGTTTGTTGTGGTGGTGGGTGTTCGTGGTGAGGTGTGGCTACACGAACGGCAGCGACACCTGACGGTCACTTGGCGCCAACAATCCGCATCCGGATTCTCAGTTATCCCTCCGAAACGCCAGGGCGAGTGCTTTACCACTGCGCCACGGGCACTGTTGCAATTGAATATATCATAATTGATCAATATAGGGGTACCACCTCTGGTGCAAGTGTAGGGACCCACATCCTCGGAGAAGAAAATAATGAGTACTCAGAGAAGACCTTGTGGAGCCTCACTTTTGATCAATTGTATTCAATCAATTGAATTCAATCAATCATTACAATTGAAACAATAACTACTGAAATCATTATAATTCCGGTAGTCATTATAATTTATAATAAACATTGTAATTACCGTAATCATTATAATCAAATTTATGAGAAAATCCGTAGGAGCAGTGAAGAGGGCTCGAACCTGTGCGGTGGGGTGTTCCCAGGCACACGCCCTGTGCCAACCAGGCCACGACATGGCATAATACACATAATGGGTTCAGGAGTTCCACCTGAAGTTCTACTGAACACAAGGATTTCCTGAGGCTGTTACTGAGGGCGGAACATGACTCTCTCACACACTCCCACACCCCCCAACCCCCTCCACTCTGGTGTGTGTGTGTGTGTGTGTGTGTGTGTGTGAGTGTACTCACCTAATTGTACTCACCTAATTGTGCTTGCGGGGGTTGAGCTCTGGCTCTTTGGTCCCGCCTCTCAACCGTCAATCAACTGGTGTACAGATTCCTGAGCCTATTGGGCTCTATCATATCTACATTTGAAACTGTGAATGGAGTCAGCCTCCACCACATCACTTCCTAATGCATTCCATTTGCTAACTACTCTGACACTGAAAAAGTTCTTTCTAACGTCTCTGTGGCTCATTTGGGTACTCAGCTTCCACCTGTGTCCCCTTGTTCGCGTCCCACCAGTGTTGAAAAGTTCGTCCTTGTTTACCCGGTCGATTCCCCTGAGGATTTTGTAGGTTGTGATCATGTCTCCCCTTACTCTTCTGTCTTCCAGTGTCGTGAGGTGCATTTCCCGCAGCCTTTCCTCATAACTCATGCCTCTTAGTTCTGGGACTAGTCTAGTAGCATACCTTTGGACTTTTTCCAGCTTCGTCTTGTGCTTGACAAGGTACGGGCTCCATGCTGGGGCCGCATACTCCAGGATTGGTCTTACATATGTGGTGTACAAGATTCTGAATGATTCCTTACACAGGTTCCTGAACGCCGTTCTGATGTTAGCCAGCCTCGCATATGCCGCAGACGTTATTCTCTTTATGTGGGCTTCAGGAGACAGGTTTGGTGTGATATCAACTCCTAGATCTTTCTCTCTGTCTGTTTCATTAAGTACTTCATCTCCTATTCTGTATCCTGTGCCTGGCCTCCTGTTTCCACTGCCTAGTTTCATTACTTTGCATTTACTCGGGTTGAACTTCAACAGCCATTTGTTGGACCATTCACTCAGTCTATCCAGGTCATCTTGTAGCCTCCTACTATCATCCTCTGTTTCAATCCTCCTCATAATTTTTGCATCGTCGGCAAACATTGAGAGGAACGAATCTATACCCTCTGGGAGATCATTTACATATACCAGAAACAGTATAGGTCCGAGGACTGACCCCTGCGGGACTCCACTTGTGACGTCTCGCCAATCTGAGACTTCACCCCTCACACAGACTCGTTGTCTCCGTGTGTGTGTGTGTGTGTGTGTGTGTGTGTGTGTGTGTGTGTGTGTGTGTGTGAGTGTGAGTGTGAGTGTGAGTGTGCGTGTGTGTGTGTGTGTGTGTGTGTGTGTGTGAGTGTGAGTGTGAGTGTGCGTGTGTGTGTGTGTGTGTGTGTGTGTGTGTGTGTGTGTGTGTGTGTGTGTGTGTGTGTGTGTGTGTGTGTGTGTGTGTGTGTGTGTGTGTGGGCCGGCCAGAAGGGCGAATATGCCTGAGCATCAGCGAGCAACACTAACAGCGCCTCATAAGAGTGAGGCAACCCACTTCCTCACACTCCGCCTCACCTCTGCCTGCTCCTGCCTTCCCTCATTGCTGCCACACACCTCACACACCTGCCTAGGTCGTGGGGGTGTGGGGGTGGGGGTGTTGAGCTTGGACCAGCTGGAGTACAGGTGGTAGTGGTGGTGGTGGTGGACCAGCTGGAGTACAGGTGGTGGTGGTGGTGGACCAGCTGGAGTACAGGTGGTGGTGGTGGTGGACCAGCTGGAGTACAGGTGGTGGTGGTGGTGGTGGACCAGCTGGAGTACAGGTGGTGGTGGTGGTGGTGGACCAGCCGGAGTACAGGTGGTAGTGGTGGTGGTGGACCAGCTGCAGTACAGGTGGTGGTGGTGGTGGACCAGCTGGAGTACAGGTGGTGGTGGTGGACCAGCTGGAGTACAGGTGGTGGTGGTGGACCAGCTGCAGTACAGGTGGTGGTGGTGGTGGTGGTGGACCAGCTGCAGTACAGGTGGTGGTGGTGGTGGTGGACCAGCTGGAGTACAGGTGGTGGTGGTGGTGGTGGACCAGCTGCAGTACAGGTGGTGGTGATGGTGGTGGACCAGCTGCAGTACAGGTGGTGGTGGTGGTGGTGGTGGACCAGCTGCAGTACAGGTGGTGGTGGTGGTGGTGGACCAGCTGCAGTACAGGTGGTGGTGGTGGACCACCTACAGGACACTTCATGTAAACAAGTGTATACAGACTATACAGAGAAGTGCTCACCTTGCTGTATACCTCATAAGCTGCCACACCTCAGACCCATCATTAATTACTCTACCTACCTACCTACCTACCTACCTACCTACCTACCTACCTACCTACCCACTACCCATTCATCACTTACCCTTCCTCCAGGGAGAATAATAACACAGAAACTAAACCCAACATTACCCCATAACCATTCACAAACATCGAGGTCTTAAATGGTGAGGTGGCATCTCCTAAAAATGTCCTAAGATGCTTATCTTAACATACTAAGAAAGTTAGGTGAGGTCGGTGTTTTCTATGAAGCTTTTCAAGGTAAACTAAAATATTCACAATCAATTAGTATGTCACATATGCACTTATTAAATAAGCCAATATTGACTATAAGCAAGTGCGAGAACGGGTTGGAATCTTTGTTTACATGTGGCAAGCCGTGACGCAATAACTGTGACGTCAGTACAGTGTTGTGACGTCAGTAGATGGCAACACAGCTCTCACAGCCATGACGCACGCGCTCTCGCTCAAGAACGAGTGTCATGAGTCGACTTTAGTCAATTATTATGCACCCCATACCCATCTGGCGGGCGGTGGTGGACAGGGGTACAAAGGCACATAATGGGTTCAGGAACTGAGCCACATTATGTGGTACTAAATCACTACCACAACAGCATCTTAAATCACCGAGACATAGTGAAGGATACGACAATAATCACACGCAGCGACGATCGTAGGCGGCCTCGTACGCTTGAGGCTGTGTTCATTCTGGCGCTGACACCAGCACTAAGTATCCAGATGGATTTGATTTCGAACATACTGCTGTTCGATAATCCCCCATTTACCCAGAGGAAAGATGTAAGACCTGGGACCCGCATTCACGAAGCAGTTACGCAAGTACTTACGAGCGTGTACATCTTTCCTTAATCTTTGACGGCTTTGGTTACATTTATTAAACAGTTTACAAGCATGACAACTTCCTAGTTAACTGTTGTTATTGTTATAAACAGCCTCCTGGTGCTTCGGAGCTCATTAACTGTTTAATAACTGTAAACAAAGTCGCCAAAGAGTGAGAAAAGATGTACAGGTTCGTAAGTGCTTGCGTAACTGCTTTGTGAATCTGGCCCGAGGCGGACAGTTACACGCCGGAGTCAGGCAACAGTCACCTCACCCTATCCTTCACCGCTCCTTACGATTAGAGAAGTTACGTGAGTCGTGGAGTGAGGTGGATCCACACATAGTATATATCTTGAGTATATCTTGAGGTTATTTCGGGGCTTTAGTGTCCCCGCGGCCCGGTCCTCGACCAGGCCTCCACCCCCAGGAAACAGCCCGTGACAGCTGACTAACTCCCAGGTACCTATTTACTGCTAGGTAACAGGGGCATTCAGGGTGAAAGAAACTTTGCCCATTTGTTTCTGCCTCGTGCGGGAATCGAACCCGCGCCACAGAATTACGAGTCCTGCGCGCTATCCACCAGGCTACGAGGCCCTCAACTAGTAACTAGTAACCTCTAGATTTCTCCTTGTAAGCTCAATATACCTGTGTTTGTTGTACAATGTGTAAATACTGATCACTGACCCATGTACAATGTGTAAATACTGATCACTGACCAATGTACAATGTGTAAATACTGATCACTGACCAATGTACAATGTGTAAATACTGATCACTGACCCATGTACAATGTGTAAATACTGATCACTGACCCATGTACAATGTGTAAATACTGATCACTGATCAATGTACAATGTGTAAATACTGATCACTGACCCATGTACAATGTGTAAATACTGATCACTGATCAATGTACAATGTGTAAATACTGATCACTGACCCATGTACAATGTGTAAATACTGATCACTGACCCATGTACAATGTGTAAATACTGATCACTGACCCATGTACAATGTGTAAATACTGATCACTGACCCATGTACAATGTGTAAATACTGATCACTGACCCATGTACAATGTGTAAATACTGATCACTGATCAATGTACAATGTGTAAATACTGATCACTGATCAATGTACAATGTGTAAATACTGATCACTGACCCATGTACAATGTGTAAATACTGATCACTGATCAATGTACAATGTGTAAATACTGATCACTGACCCATGTACAATGTGTAAATACTGATCACTGACCCATGTACAATGTGTAAATACTGATCACTGACCCATGTACAATGTGTAAATATTGATCACTGACCCATGTACAATGTGTAAATACTGATCACTGACCCATGTACAATGTGTAAATACTGATCACTGATCAATGTACAATGTGTAAATACTGATCACTGACCCATGTACAATGTGTAAATACTGATCACTGATCAATGTACAATGTGTAAATACTGATCACTGACCCATGTACAATGTGTAAATACTGATCACTGACCCATGTACAATGTGTAAATACTGATCACTGACCCATGTACAATGTGTAAATATTGATCACTGACCCATGTACAATGTGTAAATACTGATCACTGACCCATGTACAATGTGTAAATATTGATCACTGACCCATGTACAATGTGTAAATACTGATCACTGACCCATGTACAATGTGTAAATATTGATCACTGACCCATGTACAATGTGTAAATATTGATCACTGACCCATGTACAATGTGTAAATATTGATCACTGACCCATGTACAATGTGTAAATATTGATCACTGACCCATGTACAATGTGTAAATATTGATCACTGACCCATGTACAATGTGTAAATATTGATCACTGACCCATGTACAATGTGTAAATATTGATCACTGACCCATGTACAATGTGTAAATATTGATCACTGACCCATGTACAATGTGTGCATGCTGATCACCACCCCATAAATTGCCAGCTGAAAACGATATATATTGAAATATATACCAATGAACAAGCTTACATGCCAAGAGTCCCGGAGAGAATGACACGATTTAAACCATGGATGACAACAGCGCCACGACTCACCTAGCGGCAAGTGGTAAAAACATTTAATTCACTTGGATCACGGGGGATTCGAACTGGGAGATGTATAATAGGAGTTCCCAACATCCCACACCTCACACTCCAGCATCCCACACTTCACACTCCAGCATCCCACACCTCACACACCAGCATCCCACACCTCACACTCCAGCATCCCACACCTCACACACCAGCATCCCACACCTCACCCTCCAGCATCCCACACCTCACACTCCAGCATCCCACACCTCACACACCAGCATCCCACACCTCGCCAATCCTCCGATAGTGTTCATTCCTCTAATGAAAATAAAGTAATCAGATTTCCCCCCAGAAATGACACACAAGAAAGAGACGTAATCAACACCTTTCGGAAAACTCTGCAATAAAAGACCTTTAGTGTGTTTTTGACCCCAAGAGTCAATGTCACGGTAAAAAAATATGTTTTTATGCTTTACAGTGACCGTTGCCTTGCCTGAATACCACACTGAAAAACAGTGTTATTCTTTCATTTCAATAATACTGACATTTGATTGCATATAAGGGAAGGGAAGAGAGAGAGAGAGAGAGAGAGAGAGAGAGAGAGAGAGAGAGAGAGAGAGAGAGAGAGAGAGAGAGAGAGAGAGAGAGAGAGAGAGAGGCATTTAGGCATTTAAAAAGGCATTTAGATCACTGTATATCGCCTATACGAGGCCAGTCTTAGAGTATGCCGTCCCATCCTGGAGCCCCCATCTTAAAAAACACATAAGATGCTCGAAAAGATGCAGAAGTTTGCAACGAGACTCGTCCCAGAGCTGCAAGGGATGAGGGACGAAGGCAGACTGAAGGAACTAAACCTGACGACGTTAGAAATGAGGGGGGGGGGACATGATACAGACGTATAAAATACTTAGAGGGACTAACAGGGTGGAAACAGAAAATGTCTACAATGAATTACAATAGAACAAGGGGGACACGGATAGAAGCCTGAGACTCAGATGTGTCACAGAGATGTTAGAAAGGTTTCTTTACACGTAATGGTGTTGAGTAAATGGAATGACCTAAAGGAGCAGGTTGTAGAGGCTAACTCCATTCATAACTTCAAAAGCAGGTATGATAAGTAGGTACTTCAATAGCAGATATGATGGGGAAATAGGTCAGGAGTCATTACATTAGACAACCAGCGGCTAGAAAGTCGGGTCCAAGAGCCAGAGCTCGATTATGAAGGCATAAATGGTGATTACACACACACACACACAGGGCCTCGTGGCTGAGTGGACAGCAATTCGGGGGTCGCAGTCCAAAGAGCCCGGGTTAGATTCACGGTCGAGGCACATAATAGGCAGAGTTTCGTTCATCTGATGATCCTCTTCACCTAGCAGTAAATAGGTACCTGGGAGTTAGACAGCTGTTACGGGCTGTTTCCTGCAGATGTGTGTGTGTGTGTGTGTGTGTGTGTGTGTGTGTGTGTGTGTGTGTGTGTGTGTGTGTGTGTGTGTGTGTGTGTGTGTGTGTATTAGAGAGAAATATATGTAGTAAGACATAAGAGAAAGGCATCCTCATCATCATTAGGATCATCCTCATCATTACATGAGCATATCAAGAGTGAAAGTGAAATGAGGCAGTGGACTCTCTTGCAGATTCCAGGAAGGAATGAGCTCCATTGGGCAGGGACGGAGGGAGAGAGGGCCATTCTTGCCCGTTCTGGAATTCAAGGAACCTCCAGGCATTCGTGGAAGCTGTCTAGAGTATAACTACCGAGCCCAACTACCACTTCTCCCTCTTGTTTAGAAGACATCGTTCATCTCAATCCACTACGAGCTCCTTGACAATTTAATGTAAGGATTCCCAGAGTTTTGGATCGAGGCTCAGCTGGAGAGTTAAGTGATCCAAGGGAGGTTGAGCAGGCATTATGTACACTTAAGAGGTCTTTGTGCAAGTGTGTTGTGGTCGCAAGTGTGTTGGTGAATACCCACTTGTCACCAGGGGATTACCCATATCTAACCCATAACTCTTACTGCTCCCCATCATCGCTAGAGCCCCCCTTATCTGCTCTCTCTACCACCCCTTTCTTGATGGGGCGTCCGGCTGCTTCCTGCTCTCTTTCCCCTTTCTCACCTCTCCACCCTTCTCATCCTCACTTTCTCTAGACCAATATCCCCCTCTCCCCCCCCCTTACTCTCTCTCCTTCTCTCCCATTCATGAAAATTATAGGGGGGTCGTTAGAAATGCCGACATTTCTTAATAAGTGGTACTTGAGCCGACCCCTACTGGCTTATGGCACTCCCTTACACCTCATGTGTCATCTTGGGAGCTTGTGTGAGCCTAGCCTCAGGCGTCTGGCCTCCTGCCCTGGAAAGACAGACAGACATTCGATTTTATAGATGTAGAAAACACTTCCAAGAATAATGTCATACGATCCACTCTTAGAGGTATGAACCATTCTCTGGGGCATTATCCTCCACCCAGGGCACGATCCACGCTGCAGGGGCATTATCTTGAGGTTATCTTAAGATGATTTCGGGGCTTTAGTGTCCCCGCGGCCCGGTCCTCGACCAGGCCTCCACCCCCAGGAAGCAGCCCGTGACAGCTGACTTAACTCCCAGGTACCTATTTACTGCTAGGTAACAGGGGCATTCAGGGTGAAAGAAACTTTGCCCATTTGTTTGTGCCTCGTGCGGGAATCGAACCCGCGCCACAGAATTATGAGTCCTGCGCGCTATCCACCAGGCTACGAGGCCCCATTATCCACACTCCAGGGCATGATCCATGGGTGCTGGGCATCAGAGGAACAAATGCCCACTACCCCCATTTACCATTGATGACGAAGCTGCCAGCATGCCCCACATGCTGCCCTTCGCGACCTGCTGGTCGGTCTGGGGCGCACCCCCCCCCCACCACCAAAGCTTTCCGGGAAGCTGGCCGCTATAACTATCTATAGTGGACCTCTAAACGACCGCTTCCCGAGAATTGTGCAGCTTCCCTGAGCTGCATCTTTGTCCTCACAAGTGACTCTGTCTTCCTCTCCAGTTGATTGGTTGGTTGTATGGTAGATGTGTGTTAGTTGTTTGGTTGTATGGTAGATGTGTTAGTTGTATGGTAGATGAGTGTTAGTAGTGTGTTAGTTGTTTGGTTGTATGGTAGATGTGTTAGTTGTATGGTAGATGTTAGTTGTTTGGTTGTATGGTAGATGTGTTAGTTGTATGGTAGATGTGTTAGTTGCATGGTAGATGTGTGTTAGTAGTGTGTTAGTTGTTTGGTTGTATGGTAGATGTGTTAGTTGTATGGTAGATGAGTGTTAGTAGTGTGTTAGTTGTTTGGTTGTATGGTAGATGTGTTAGTTGTATGGTAGATGTGTTAGTTGTATGGTAGATGTGTTAGTTGTATGGTAGATGTGTTAGTTGCATGGTAGATGTGTGTTAGTAGTGTGTTAGTTGTTTGGTTGTATGGTAGATGTGTTAGTTGTATGGTAGATGTGTTAGTTGTATGGTAGATGTGTTAGTTGTATGGTAGATGTGTGTTTGGTTGTGTGTTGGTTGTGTGTTGGTTGTGTGTTGGTTGTGTGTTGGTTGTGTGTTGGTTGTGTGTTGGTTGTGTGTTGGTTGTGTGTTGGTTGTGTGTTGGTTGTGTGTTGGTTGTGTGTTGGTTGTGTGTTGGTTGTGTGTTGGTTGTGTGTTGGTTGTGTGATGGTTGTGTGTTGGTTGTGTGTTGGTTGTGTGTTGGTTGTGTGTTGGTTGTGTGTTGGTTGTGTGTTGGTTGTGTGTTGGTTGTGTGTTGGTTGTGTGTTGGTTGTGTGGGTGGTCTTGGTGACCTACCTACGCCTCTCCCTCACTTCTTCATCCTCCAGAACAACAACAAGAAGTAAATCCTCATTATTTATTACCTGCGTAACGCGCGCGTCTGTGGGTCACCTATCTGTATTCACCTATTTCTGCCTGTAGGATCGAGCCTTGGCTCTTGGATCTTTGAACCTTTTCCAGTTTCCTAATGGGTTTCTTTAGGTGGGGGCTGCATACTCTAAGACTGCTCTCACGTAGGCAGTGTAAAGCGCTCTGAATGCCTCCTTCTGAATGATGTGCTTCAACTTTTGCTAGCGTAAAGCACGCTGCTGTCGCTGTCTGATTTATATGTGCCTCAGGAGTTAGATTTGGAGTAACCTCCACTCCCAGGTCCCTTTATCGAGTCGTCACAGGAAGATAGTTTCCCCTTCTTTGTGTACTGACCCTTTGGTCTCCTGTCACCAAGCTCTGAGAGACGTGGAGCGACTACTTGCAGTACCACACTCATTACCATGGTTTCATCCCTTAAACCAACCACAGAGTGCTTTACCAAACATCAAACCAACCACAATCCACTTGAGAATGGTCCAGGACGGAGCGAAACGTTGTCGTCCTTTCACCTTCTAGTGTGTGGTCTGGTCAGTATATCAAACCAACGTGTATATATTCCAGCTACCAACATTACAAAAGAAGAACCTACGTAGCAAAAATGTCACAGAACCTCGCCGAAAACTAGAAAAAAACACTTGGGCTGGACGGTAGAGCGACGGTCTCGCTTCATGCAGATCTGCGTTCAATCCCCGACCGTCCAAGTGGTTGAGCACCATTCCTTTCCTCCCCCGTCCCATCCCAAATCCTTATCCTGACCCCTTCCCAGTGCTATATAGTCGCAATGACTTGGCGCTTTCCCCCTGATAGTTCCCATGTTTAAATCGCATTAATAAGAAACACAAATGGACAGCTTCGAGCACAACCTCGAACTGAATACATACACTACCTTCAACTGTATACATATACGGCCTCGAGCGGTATACATAACCTTTGACCTAACCTCCTCATCTCACCACACTCTTGGTAATTCAATATTTACACTGGGTGGAAAGGTCATCCCGGGAGACCAAATATGAGTTTGACTTCAAAGCTACGAGGGAAAACGGGATGACAATTCTGAAACTTGGATATACGGTGAGATGCACAGTGACTGTGTTCGTGGGGTTTGTTGGCACTGTCACGGTGACTGTGATACTGCTGGCATATATGAGCCTATGACTGTGATATGGTTCACTGTTGGTATGGAGTAGCTCACGACTGATGCTGTTTACTGTTTGACTGTTTACTGTTAGCATAGAGTCATAGACTAACACATGACTGCAATACTGTTAATTACTGACACAGATTGAGCTTGTGCGACAAAATCCCTAAGATTACCTCACGGTAAACACAACACCTACTGGCCCACAACACACACATCCCACTGCACAAACCCGTCCACCAGACTGTGCGACACAGTGGACCCGGTTGGGCTACCGTCACCTGTAGCAGGTGAGTACAGGTGACCAATCTCCAAATCCTGAGCAGTCTCTGTGTATAATCTGGAGGGACGGGACCCGTGGACTGTCCCGCTCCGGCCATAACGATGAATAAGAATGTCTCCTTTCTACCGAAGGGCTGAACGAGTGTGTTACCACTGCGCCACCAGCCCGAGGAAGAGACGAACCATAGCACATCGAAGTCCCGCATCATCGAAGTCCCTTACGATCTTTCAGAATAACGAGAGTGACTGAGTAATCACGTCCCTAATGACTCCCTTACCCATCCGGTTCCTGTGGCTAACTGCCAATAATACCATTGTCATTATGACCAAACACCGCGTATTATGTTTGTTATCACAGTGATTAATTTACCCAGTGGAGGTTGTAGCTACAGGGAGGCCAGTTGAGGTATCGCGAGCCAACTCTTCTCACTACTAAAATAACTGTGTTGAAGACAAAGGCCGCAGGTGATGCCTTAAGCAGGCAAATGAGAGACGGAGCAAGACATTGTAACCCTCGTGCGTGCTTCACACTGCAGTTTGTGGGTCGTTTGTAAGATCTAAACATGTGGTTTGGCAATGATAGCTTGATATACGTACATATGGATAAACACACGCACGCACACACATTACAAGTTCACACACACACACACACACACACATTACAAGTTCACACACACACACACACACACACACAACTAGGTGAGTACACACACACACACACACTATTCAAATGTAGATATGATAGAGCCCAGTAGGCTCAGGAATCTGTACACCAGTTGATTGACAGTTGAGAGGAGGGAGCAAAGAGCCAAAGCTCAACCCCCGCAAGCACAATTAGGTGAGTACACACACACACACACACACACACACACACACAGTGGTGGAGTGCTGTGACCCAAGCACTGGAGGTCGTGCCACGGGGAGCCACGACCAGTGTCTGGGGGAGGTGGTATACCTCGGCCAGACGCTTGGGGCTAGTCTCACACACTAGCCTCACCCCGGCATCTATTCCTATTCACCCAATTTGTAACAGTAATTGCTGTTACGTATGTACTTAAAATGGGCGGGTCGGGATTTGCGTAATTGAATCGAGTGTCACTTAACACTGTGCCAAAGGGACCCCTATGACAAATCTTGCAAATTAACTCTACTCAACAACTTTTTCTTATAATTTCTTACTATATTTATTAAATATTATGCACTGATGTCTCCAAAATTTAAAAAAAATCTATAATACTTTGCTAGATGTAACCTGAAATATGTGTTGATGACGTCATCAACACCGGGAGTAAACACCCTCCTTATTTAGGTTCCTGAACGAACTGACTTTGTGTGTGTGTGTGTGTGTGTGTGTGTGTGTGTGTGTGTGTGTGTGTGTGTGTGTGTGTGTGTGTGTGTGTGTGTGTGTGTGTGTGTGTGTGTAACTACTTAAAAAACTACCTTTTTTCACACCACACACACATACCCTAGGAAGCAGCCCGTGACAGCTGACTAACTCCAAGGTACCTATTTACTGCTAGGTAGCAGGGGCAATCAGGGTGAAAGAAACTTTACCCATGTGTTTCTGCCTGGTGCGGGAATCGAACCCGCGCCATAGAATTACGAGTCCTGCGCGCTATCCACCAGGCGAGGACGAGGACCCCCTGTGTGCGTGCGTGCGTGCGTGTGTGTGTGTGTGTGTGTATATATGTGTGCGTGCGTGTGTGTGTGTGTGGAGGAACAAAAACCCTCCGTGGACCAGACTCCACAATCACCACCACCAAGACAACGCACATGTCTATAATTTTAAACATGTTCGACTTTGTATTCTGGTAATTCTGACACCGAACATTCACTAGATGAGAGTATACATTTCAAACCCAGACAGACTCACGCATACAGGCAGCTACATACTTGAGAGGCCAAGTTCAACCCAACAAGTACAACTAGATGAGTAGAGATGAAAAAGACTCATGCATATGGACTCATGTATACAGACACTCATATAGACTCAGGAAGAGAGAGAGACAGACAGATAGACAGACTCATAGAGAAAGACTCACTCATACAAATTAGACAGTCACATAGACTCACACAGTCTCATATAGACAGACTCATATTCAGACAGAGGCAGACTCACATTCAGACAGAGACAGACAGATGGGGGGAGGCGAGAGAGAGGGGGAGACAGGTTGATTGACAGTGATGAAGGGCCAGACCTCATGCTATTCCCGTCAGTGGTAATTTCTGTCTTTTTTTTGCTTGCCAAGTTCACAGGTACTCCTGTGCAGAGATAAGTGAACCACACCTTTCTTACCCATCCTGTGGGCGGAAAGGTACACCCCTTTCCTACACCTTTGAGTATACGGAATACTCTCCCGAGAAGCACTACTTACCGCAGGTAAACTAGGAATACTCGCCCAAGAATTCTGGCAGTACAACATCTTGAATGAAATGCTTGTACATTTATTCAACATTTGTGATAAGAGTTATCTCTAAATACGGGTTTACAACTGTTTACTGACACAATTTACCTTAGGTTTACATCAGCAGATGATGTAAACTCCCCAGAGATACTTATAACCAAAGTCTAAGACGAACAGGATCTACAAGTCTGCCGATGACACTGGATGATACATGGATATGTGGTCCCATGTTGCACGCCAGTATGAGGCAACTTACAATGGGTTTCTATTGCAAGTTTCCCTTCATACAAGTTGATTTCAGTTGAGGTTGTTGGCGCATTGTTGCTGTCAGTCTGCAGGCATCACTGTAGCTGTCAGGCAACACTGGTGCTGTCAGGCTGCAGGCAACACTGGTGCTGTCAGGCTGCAGGCAACACTGGTGCTGTCAGGCAACACTGGTACTGTCAGGTTGCAGGCAACACTGGTGCTGTCAGGCTGCAGGCAACACTTTATTGAAAGCATTTTCTTTGACTCAATAATCAGCTGCCAGAACAAAGGAAATTATTTTAATTGAATCTAATATGTATTGATACTCACCTAGATGTGCCTGCAGGGTCGAGCCTGGCTCCTGGCCCCGCCTTCCGAACGTTCTTTGATTAATGCAGTGACTCACTTCTCAAGCTGGTGTCATATTTACGTTTAAAATGTTGAATCCAATTAGCTTCAACGACTTGTGCATCTAACCTGTTCCATTTATTGTCAGGTCTAACGCTGAAGAAGTTCTTCTTAATGTCTCTATGACTCACTTGCGTCTCCAGTTTCCATCTATGACCCCCTCGCTCTGCTGTTCCTTGCTTTAAACACCGCTGCTTTGTCTACTTTGTTAACTTCTGTATAATCTTGTATGTTGTTATCATGTCCCTTCCTGTCTCTCCTTTCCACCAGTGTGGTAAGGTCCAGTTCTCTGTCTTTCCTCATAGCTCAATCCCCTCAGCTCCAGAATGAGTCTCGTAGTATATTGATGTACCTTTTTTAGTTCATCCTTCGTCCCTTTTCAGGCAAGGGTTCCATACTGGGGCTGCATATTGAAGAGTGGGTCTGACCTTCGTTGTATATAGGGCCCGGAAAGCCCCATTGTCCAAGTTGGTGAAGGATACACTGATGTTGGCCAGTATGTCACATGCAACTGTTGTTATTCTGCTAATGTTGGCTTCTGGCATCAGATTTGGGGTCATGTCCACTCCCAGGTCTTTCTCCTTTTATGATGGAAGAATTTGTCTTGCCTTCATCCTATACTGGTCTTTACACCTCTGTTCCAGCCCTCATAACTTTGAATATGGCTGGCCACCCACTTCTAAAGTGTCCAAATCCTCTTGCAATCACAACCCTAACCGAACTTTTCTTATTAATTTTGCTTCGTCTGCAAACATTGCTATGAAGGAGCCAATTTCCTCTATCAGGTCACTGACATATATTAGAAACAGGATGGGCTCTAGAGCCGACCCTTGTGGTACTCCACTTGTAACCTCTCTGCACTCTGATGTGTCTTCTCTCACTGTCACCCTCTGCTTCCTTCCTGAGAGATACTCTCTGATCCACCTTAGGACTCCTCCTGATACACCAGCCTCTGCTTCTCTACTTTGAGTAGGAGTCTTTCGTGCCGGACCGTATCAAATGCTTTCTGACAGTCAAGGAATATGCAGTCTACCCATCCCTCTCTTTCATGTTTGATTTCTGTCATCTTGTTGTGGAACTCCTGCCAGTTTGTCAAGCAAGATGTTCCTTTACTAAAGCCATGCTGGTGTCTTGAGACAAAACTGATCTGTTCTAAATGTTCTACTAGTCTGTTCCGGGTCAGTGTGTGTGTGTGTGTGTGTGTGTGTGTGTGTGTGTGTGTGTGTGTGTGTGTGTGTGTGTGTGTGTGTGATGGGAGGGCGCGTATGTGCGCGCGCATGTGTGATTGTTGATCGTTACAATCCAGAAAATAAATCAGAACCAAATATATCAGTGAAGTAGTTCATGAAATATAGCTATGACGCAGATGGCTGACCCCGTCAACCATGTTGCTTACCTCTCTCTCTCTCTCTCTCTCTCTCTCTCTCTCTCTCTCTCTCTCTCTCTCCCTCTCTCTCTCTCTCTCTCTCTCTCTCTCTCTCTCTCTCTTTTCCTTTCTAGCTAACAATTTAACGGCAGATTAAAGAGAGATTTCCCGGCCGTCATCTCCATGCGGGCCATATTGATCACGACACTGGTCAAAAGTCCCCAAGGTCGTTGTCCCCTGCTGCCGCTGCTGCTGTGTTCTGCTGCACCACTGCTGCTGCGTCCTGCTGCTGCGTCCTGCTGCACAACTGCTGCTTCTTATACTACTGTTGCTAGTACTACTACTAATGTCACTGCTGCTGCTGCTGGCATTACTGATGCCACAACAACAACAACAACAGGGGCAGGAAGGGGGGGGGGGGGCAACAATCAATATAGTGGGAGAGCACAAGCCTCGAACCCCGTGACCCACCAGGGTGGTGCCAGTGATGCCACACAGCCAGGAGAGCCACACCTCGGTGCCAACTCCCGTCTCTAACACTTAATCATTCCCTGTCTCGCGGGACAGGCAGCCTGCAGTCTCTTATATCGAGGACCTAACCACCTCATCACCCAGAGGGAAAACAGAGGCATTAGGTGAAGGGAAAGAAGGGGGGGGGCTAACCATTCTGTCCCTCCCCGGGATTCGAACCAAGAATCCCCCCACTTGTGAATTGAGAATGAGCCCAAGTGTACTCGGTAGTTCAGAGACCCTAGACGGAAAGGGGATGCTGGGAGAGGAGATAAGGGAGAGGAGATAAGGGAGAGGAGATAAAGGAGAGGAGATAAGGGAAAGGGGAATTCCCCTCTAAATGAGACCAAAATGAGAAATGAGGGAAATGAGGAAAATGGGGGAAATGAGACCAGAACAGGGTGGGGGAGAGTGTAAGGGAGAGTGTTCCCAATGGAGGGGTCAACTCCCCTTACCTTACCTTGCTGTTACCTTGCCATGGTTTCGGGGCACACCGTCCAGGCGGCCCGGTCCTCGACCAAGCCTCCTCGTTGCTGGACTGGTCAACCAGGCTGTTGGACGCGGCTGAATCACAGCAGGTAAATTTGGATATACTTGTGATGTATGAATCACAGCCTGGTTGATCAGGTATCCTTTGGAGGTGTTTATTAAGTTCTCTCTTGAACACTGTGAGGGGTCGGCCAGTTATGTCCCTTATGTGTAGTGGAAGCGTGTTGAACAGTCTCGGGGCCTCTGATGTTGATAGTTCTCTCTTGAACACTGTGAGGGGTCGGCCAGTTATGCCCCTTATGTGTAGTGGAAGCGTGTTGAACAGTCTCGGGCCTCTGATGTTGATAGTTCTCTCTTGAACACTGTGAGGGGTCAGCCAGTTATGCCCCTTATGTGTAGTGGAAGCGTGTTGAACAGTCTCGGGCTTCTGATGTTGATAGTTCTCTCAGAGTACCTGTTGCACCTCTGCTCTTCAACGCAGGTATTCTGCACATCCTGTCACGCGGGCCATATTGATCACGACACTGGTCGTGATCAATATGGCCCGCGATCAATATATTCTGGTCTCATATGGTGTTATTTCTGTGTGCAGGTTTGGGACCAGACCCTCTACTATTTTCCACGTGTAAATTATTATGTATCTCTCCCGCCTGCGCTCGAGAGAATACAGATTTAGGCATTTTAGTCGGTCCCAATATTTTAGATGTTTTACTGAATCCATTCTAGCAGTAAAGGATCTCTGCACGCTCTGACCTGTCCCCTGAAGCCCACATCAAGAGGATATCATCAGCGGCATATGCCAGGTTGGCCAACATAAGAACTGCCTTTAGAAACGTGTAAGGAATCATTCAGTACCTTGTATAGTACATATGTTAGACCAAACCTGGAGTATGCAGCTACAACATGGAGTCTATATCTAGTCAAGCATAAGACTAAACTGGAGAAGGTTCAAAGGTTTGCCACCAGACTAGTACCCGAGCTGAGGGGTATGAGCTAAGAGGAGAGACACGAGATCTAAACCTCACGTCGCTGGAAGACAGAAGAGTTAGGGGGAACATGATCACGACTTACAAGATTCTCAGAGAAATTTATAGAGTAGATAAAGACAGTTTATTTACCACAGGTGGTACACGCACAAGGGGACACAGGTGGAAAATGAGTATTCAAATGAGCCATAGAGACATTAGAAAGACTTTTTTTCAGTGTCAGAGTAGTTAACAAATGTAATGTTTTAGGCAGTGATGTGGTGGAGGCTGACTCCATCCACAGTTTCAAATGTAGATTTGACAGAGCCCAGTAGTCTCCGGAACCTGTATACCAGTTGACTGACAGTAGAGAGGCGGGACCAAAGAGCCAGAACTCAACCCCCGCAAGCCCAACTAGGTGAGTACACACACACACAAACACACTACTCTAAAGCAGTAACTCTAAAAATTATGAAAACAAAATAATACAACATTCAGTAAATAAAAATTCCTCAAGGAAATCATAGAGGAAAGTTAAAGAGTATGATCTTCTTTAACACCAAGATGAATGTCGGACCCCAAGCACGAGAGGAAGTGCTCTTGTGGTCAGGGCTGGAGGCCGGGGCGTGGGTCTGCTCTTATGGAGGTTGTCCACACACGCAGACCCACGCTGCTCTACCCTCCTCCTCCTCCTCTTCTCCTTCTCCTGCTCTTCTTCTCCTGCTCCTACTTCTCCTGCTCCTCCTTTAAGCACCAACTACCCAGCTGATGAAGGTGACACATCAACCAATCAGCAGGCTAGCCACCAGTCCAACCCGGCAACCAATCAGCAGGCTAGCCACCAGTCCAACCCGGCAACCAATCAGCAGGCTAGCCACCAGTCCAACCCGGCAACCAATCACTCATGTCTTCGCGCAACTGACTGACAGCACCGACAGTCGATCAACCCACCGCTCAACTAACTAATCCAGCGCTCGATAAATGCACCAAAGAGGTACGTCTCCACTCAACCAACCAACCATTAGGCTACTCAGCCAACGACACAACCAAACAACCCAAAAACCAACCGACCCAGGCGACAACCACCTAACTAGCCAAAAAAAGAAACCTAACCAACCAAACAAGATGCAAAATTAGTCCACCAACTGGTTGGTTATCCACCTAATCACCTAACTCCAACCATCTCACTACCCCCTAGTCACGTGATAATGCTAAATATTATACAAACAATCCACACACACCTGAAGTCATATAAATTCCTGCCGGGGGGAGGGGGGTCGAACCCCCTTAATTAATTACCTGAGGCGAAGAGGTAATTAAGACGAGGTACTTAACACTCTCCTGCAAGGAATTAAAATGCCTCTTTTGTTTTTGTCCATATAGTTGATCAATCAATCAATCACCGCGCACACCACTTTTTCGTGGCCATCAACAATCAACAATTACGTTAACAGATTTTCCAGAAACACACAATTCAAAGGGAAATGTTGGCGATTGATATCAATCGTGGAGACCTGTTGCCATAACGGAAAAGTTGACGCAGTTGATATTTCTCCGTGAATGTGGGAGAGTTTGTGATCACTCGTCGCAAAGACACCAGTAATGGGCAATTACAAATGTCAAACCCGACAACAAAGACAGGCAAACGACATTCAGAATTCTGTATATATTTTTTTAACTGGCAAAGAAGGATGAGTTTATTGGGCAGTGTGGTTCACTCTGTGAGTGAACACACGCACGCACGCACGCGCACACACACACACACACACACACACACACACACACACACACACACACACACACACACACACACACACACAACAGTGTGTGTGTGTGTTTGGCGGGACCAAAATGTCTGTCTTTTTGTCTCTTTGGCGGGACCAAAGAGCCAGAGCTCAACCCCCGCAAGCACAAATAGGTGAGTACACGTACACATATACACACACACACACACACACACAGGACAGAGAGAAGGATCTAAGAGTTGATATCACACCAACCCTGTCTCCTGAAGCCCACATCAAAAGAATAACATCTGCGGCGTATGCGAGGCTGGCTAACATCAACACCTGCCTGGAACCCATACCTTGTGAAACATAAGACTAAACTGGAAAAAGTGCAGAGGTTTGCTACTAGATTAGTGTCAGAGCTTCGAGGGTTACGTTATGAGGATAGGCTGAAGGAACTGGACCTCACAACCTTGGAGGACAGAAGGAATAGATGAAATATGACCACAACGTACAAAATACATGTAGCACGCGCTAAGAGAAAACGTCGTGGAAGCCGCCTCCACCCACATCCTTAAGGAAAGGTTCAACAAAGATATTGAAAATGTAATAAGTTATTACGAAACGCGTTCAAGTGTCGCGTTAGACTAGAAATAAAAATGAATTTTGGAGAATTGATTTTTCAATTACCATCAACAGTGAAAAGAAACATAAGAAATATTGAGAAAATTCGTGTTAGAATTATTAATCTTACTTTTTCGGTCATACTTAATAATATATGTCCAAAGATATTGACTGAACAAATCCACAAGGGCCGTGACGAGGATTCGAGCCTACGTCCGAGAGCATCCCAGACGCTGCCTTAATCGACTGAGCTACGACATGGTCAAAAGAATTGAAACCAGAAGTTCTACTGAACTTGTGGATTTGTTCATTTGATTCATCACGCTATTGTGATTTTCTGTGTGTAAAGATATTGATTGTTAGAACAGTGAAGCTTTAACGCCACGGGTTCAAGAAGGCCAGCAGGCGGGGCATACAGAGCTACACCACACTCCTCGGTAGTCACTGATAGGTGAGTACACACACACTTGAGGTCAAAAGGATGGTGCTGGAGCATATTTTTTTATTATTATTTTCTACCACAGACGTGGCCACACATTTACAATGCTAACCAGCATATATACATTTTCTTCTGTCCTCCATGGACAGGGTGAGAGATGTGTTAAACATATAGTTCAAGGGTTTATTGAACAATCAACCACAGAAGGTGATTCGGTGCTTTTAAAATGCTAAGCTAGGTGTTGGAGCTGACTGTGACGAAGGCTGTTGGGTCTGACAGAATCTCACCGTGGATAATACGTGAATGATCTTCCAGAAGGTATAGACTCATTCCTCTCAATGTTTGCTCATGATGTTAAAATTATAAGAAGGATTAAGACGGAGGATGACAGCAAGAGGCTACAAAATAACCTGGACAAACTGAAAGAAAGGTTCAACAAATGGCTACAAGAGTTAAACTCGAACAAGTGTAAAGTGATGAAAATAGGCGTAGGGAGCAGGAGGCCAAACACAAGGTACCAGCTGGGAGAAGAAATCCTTCAGGAATCAGGGGGAAAGATCTGGAGGTTGATATCACACCGGACCTGTACCCTGAAGCCCACATCAAAATGATAACATCAGCGGCGTATGCAAGGCTGGCAAACATAAGAACTGCATTCAGAAACTTGTGTAAGGAATCATTCAGAACCTTGTATACCTCGTATGTCAGACCAATACTAGGGTATGCGGCGCCAGCCTGGAGTCCACATCTAATCAAACAGAAAACGAAGTTTTGCGTTTGACTAGAAAGTTCAGAGGTATGCCACCAGGCTGGTCCTCGAGCTAAGGGTATGAGCTACGAGGAAAGATTACTGGAACTGTTCCTCAGGACACTGGAAGACAGAAGAGTTGGGGAGACATGATAACCACCTATAAAATACTCAGAGAATTTGAAAGGGTAA
The DNA here is from genome assembly GCF_040958095.1 of Procambarus clarkii. NCBI lineage: Eukaryota > Metazoa > Arthropoda > Malacostraca > Decapoda > Cambaridae > Procambarus > Procambarus clarkii. The sequence continues at coordinate 25,145,657 of NC_091169.1, forward strand.
ATAAAGAGAAACTATTCAGCACGGGTGGTGGTTCACGAACAAGGGGACGCAGGTGGAAACCCAAATGAGCCACAGGGACGTTAGAACGAACTTTTGTTCAGTGTCAGAGTAGTTAATAAATGGACTGCATTAGGCAGTGATGTGGTGGAGGCTGACTCCATACACAGTTTCAAATGTAGATATGATAGAGCCCAGTAGGCTCAGGAATCTGTACACCAGTTGATTGACAGCTGAGAGGCGGGCCCAAAGAGCCAGAGCTCAACCCCTGCAAGCACAACTAGGTGTGTATACACGCTCACACACACGCGCGCGCGCGCACACACAAAAGCATTGATCAACAACTTCAATAAGCCAAAGGTCAGCGACCTATTGAACAGTCCACAAAATGGCTGGTGAGCTGTGGTGGTGGTGGTGGTGGTGCAGGTGGTGGTGGTGGTGCAGGTGGTGGTGGTGGTGATGGTGGTGGTGGTGGTGATGGTGCAGGTGGTGGTGGTGGTGATGGTGGTGGTGGTGGTGATGGTGGTGGTGGTGGTGATGGTGCAGGTGGTGGTGGTGGTGATGGTGGTGGTGGTGGTGATGGTGGTGGTGGTGGTGATGGTGGTGGTGGTGGTGCAGGTGGTGGTGGTGGTGGTGCAGGTGGTGGTGGTGGTGGTGGTGGTGGTGCAGGTGGTGGTGGTGGTGGTGGTGGTGCAGGTGGTGGTGGTGGTGCAGGTGGTGGTGGTGGTGCAGGTGGTGGTGGTGGTGCAGGTGGTGGTGATGGTGCAGGTGGTGGTGATGGTGCAGGTGGTGGTGATGATGGTGGTGGTGGTGGTGGTGGTGCAGGTGGTGGTGGTGGTGCAGGTGGTGGTGGTGATGGTGGTGGTGGTGCAGGTGGTGGTGGTGGTGGTGGTGGTGGTGGTGGTGGTGGTGGTGGTGGTGGTGCAGGTGGTGGTGATGGTGGTGGTGGTGCAGGTGGAGACATAAGGTCGCCAGGTCAGCAGGAAGAAGTGTGTAATATCGACCAACGAGTAGCTGGCAGTGTGGAGGCTCACCTGTCCCCAAGGTCACCATGCTCACCTGTCCCCAAGGTCACCATGCTCACCTGTCCACAAGGTCACCACCCTCACCTGTCAACAAGTTCACCACCCTCACCTGTCCACAAGGTCACCACCCTCACCTGTCTACAAAGTCCCCATCCCCACATGTCCACAAGGTCACCATCCCCACCTGTCCACAAGGTCACCATCCTCATCTGTCCACAAGGTCACCATCCTCACCTGTCCACAAGGTCACCATCCCCACCTGTCCACAAGGTCACCATCCTCATCTGTCCACAAGGTCACCATCCTCATCTGTCCACAAGGTCACCATCCTCACCTGTATATTCCTCCGTCACATATGAATGCTCGCGAATGTTGCTATGACACAATCCTGGAATGTTGCAGAAAGGCACCAATACACCCTGGAATACACCCATAAACTTTTAGAATACACCCATACAATCTGGAATACATCCACACACACACTGAAATATTCCAGACACAGGGATCTGGAACACTGGTATATTACACCTACACAATCTGGAATACATTATCAGCAATGCGACACTCTTTCTTTAAGCTACACCTGAGAAGTGTAGCCATTCCAGGACCCCAAAACACCCGAAGGGGAGTGTAAAACACCCGCGACCAACACCAACACCCAACAATATCCATCACAAGCTACTGAGACAACCCCGGGGGCTTCCAGCGTACCAAACTCCTGGAAGATTCCAGGATCGCGACCTTGGTCCATTCCAGCCGAGTGGGGGGGGGGGGGTTGTAAGGGAAAGGGGGGGGGGAGGTGTGTTGATCTTGCAACACTTGTGTTGACCTGCGCAACAAGAGCAGTGGGGTGTTGACCTGCCCCCTACACAGCCCCCAGGAGGTCAATACAGTCATATACTACGGTAAGTTGTAGGTCAGTCCCAAAGGCGGGTAAATGTGGGGGTCGACATTCCATGACTTGATTTGTTAAAGGTGTACTGGCAGGGGTTTAGGGGCGTGGTGGGGGGGGGGTGGTATTTGGGGGGTTGTGATGTGGGGGGGTCATGGTGGGGGGTTGTCATGTGTGGAGCCTGGTATGGGGGATTTATGAAGGTCGAGCTGTGGAAGGTCGTGGTGTGGGTCGTCGTGTGAGGGGGGTAGGATACTTACCTACCTGCACTTACCTATCAGTATCTACGTGTGAGTGAGGTCTACCTCATTATCCCCCGCCTACTGGCCTTGTACCTGTTGCGTTTCAACTTAACTATTCTGACGTTCAAAACCTTTGTCGAATCGTGTCTTAAAGAGTTGTGGATGGAGGTGGCTTCCACAACTTCTCGCTTCAGTGTATTCCACGTGTTGACCTCCCGTACAGGGTACCAGTATTTCCTTACATTCCTTCGGCTCTTTTGTGCTTCCAGGTTTCACCTATGTCCTCTTGTCCTGTTAGAAGAGATTGTCCTTGTCCACCTTGTATTCTCCTCCCCAATATCTTGTATGTTGTGATCATATCCCCTCTGTTCCTTCTGTGAGATTTAGCCGTATTAGCCTATGGTCGTAGCTTAACCCTCTTAGCTCTGGCACCAGTCTTGTTGCAGATCTCTGTACTTATTCGCTTGTTACTTTATGTTTCACAAGGTGCGGGTTCCATTCCGGTGCCGCGTATTCCAATAATGAGCGAACAAATGTTGCGTTGATTGCTTTGAAGGAGTCGTGATTCGGGATCCTAAACGATGTTCATATACTTGCCAGCGTCGCATATGCTGCCGATGTTATCCAGTTTGTGTGTGCCTGTGACGATGTTAAGAGTACTGTTAAGAGTACTGTGAGGATGTTAAGAGTACTGTTAAGAGTACTGTGAGGATGTTAACTCCTGACCGCACCTGACCCCATGTTCAGTGTTCACGTGGACTGACTGACACAGGTGAAGTTCCCTCGTAGTGTATGATGTTCCTTCCTCAGGTGAGGCGAGACGCACCCTGGAGGACGCAGACCACTCCACCAGGAGAGTCCTGGTGGACTCTCTCACAATCAAGCACTCACCAGCTGTAAGTGCTTGAGTGTGCAGTCAGGGGCAGTCAGTAGAGTGTGAGGGGGGGGGGGCATGGTTATGAGTGAGGAGGCTGATGGTGAGGGAGTGATGAGCGGAGACGGTGAGTAGTGTGAGGGCAGGTTGAGGCCACCTGACACCCAAGGTAATTAGGCTGCAGGTGTGGAGACAGGTGTGGCAGTGGTGACTGGCCTTGGACCCCGGCTCCTTGCTCTGTGTTGGGGCAGGACACGCATGGTTGGGGGGGATACCAGCAAACTGGGGAGGACTGTGGGGGGGGGGGGAGAGAAGCACTTTACAACTTAATTCTAAGCTATTTAACGCTGTTTAACGGTAATAATGAGGGAGTGGGAGATAATTAAGCTGTCTACTAACAGTGTGTTCAATAATTGTAAGTACTACAAGAACGGCCAACTGGGCAACTTACAAGGTGGAGTGCATACAGTTGCTGACTCTTACAATGCTTCCAAGTGTGCTGCCGTCGGGCTGGTGAGCAATGACACCGCGCTCGATCAGTCAGTGTCACGCTGCTTTCAGTTTGTCAATTGTGTACCTGGTTGATACCTGGTTGATGGGGTTCTGGGAGTTCTTCTACTCCCCCCGAGCCCGGCCCGAGGCCAGGCTTGACTTGTGAGAGTTTGGTCCACCAGGCTGTTGCTTGGTATGTGCAACACATACATGAGTGAGGAGGATGATGTATGTATGTACCTCACTTATGTATGTATGTATATGTGTGCAATGGTACCTAAGTGAGCAGGGAGCTCAGCATGAAGGTGGAGTGTGATTAGTTTCTTGTTGCTGTTAGAGCTTATTTAGTACAGATATATACTACACAAGGCCTAGAAAATGTTAGGCTTCTTTTCCAGGGCGTCTATGAAATTATTATTTCAAAACGTATTTCAAAACGGTATAAATAAATCAATCAATCATCATATTGACGTTTTCTATGCATCGGACTCAATATAGGGTTGGTGGGTTGATTGGGTTCATACGTTTATGGGTTGCTGGAACAGTTAGAGTTTTAAGACATCTGGTTGGGGGAGGTTGTGGGGGAGGTTGTGGGGGAGGAGTGTGGGGGAGGAGTGTGGGGGAGGGGGGGGGGGAGCATGCAACATTGATTAGCGGTGGTGCAGTTCTTGCCCATCACCTCCTGCGTCATAATCCTCATCGATAGTCCCGCCCACACCACGCCCCCTCTACCCACACCACGCCCACACTACCCCACACCACGCCCACACTACCCCACACCACGCCCACACTACCCACACCACGCCCACACTACCCACACCACGCCCCCACTATCCACACCACGCCCACACTACCCCACACCACGCCCACACTACCCACACCACGCCCACACTACCCACACCACGCCCACACCAAGTCATTCCATACCACTGTTTGCAGGAACACGTGGTGGCAGGAACACGTGGTGGCAGGAACACGTGGTGGCAGGAACACGTGGTGGCAGGAACACGTGGTGGCAGCAACACGTGGTGGCAGCAACACGTGGTGGCAGCAACACGTGGTGGCAGCAACACGTGGTGGCAGCAACACGTGGTGGCAGGAACACGTGGTGGCAGGAACACGTGGTGGCAGCAACACGTGGTGGCAGGAACACGTGGTGGCAGGAACACGTGGTGGCAGCAACACGTGGTGGCAGGAACACGTGGTGGCAGCAACACGTGGTGGCAGGAACACGTGGTGGCAGCAACACGTGGTGGCAGCAACACGTGGTGGCAGCAACACGTGGTGGCAGCAACACGTGGTGGCAGGAACACGTGGTGGCAGGAACACGTGGTGGCAGGAACACGTGGTGGCAGGAACACGTGGTGGCAGGAACACGTGGTGGCAGCAACACGTGGTGGCAGCAACACGTGGTGGCAGGAACACGTGGTACTGGAGATATAACACCAACATAATGTAACTGAATGACTGCCAGTAGTTATAATATATCATAATTACCGTAAAGTGAACATGTTCTCACTAACAACCAATTAACAACTTCCTGCCCCCCCCCCCCCCCATCTTCGTCCTTGCTGGCGTGAATTACTTTCCATAACTACTTAGGCGGCGCCGGCTGCCAATCACGGCTGGGTTGGTGAAGTTAATTACCATACGATGTCTCAACCTGCCTAACGACTACGTACTTAGTGCTAACTATCTAAGTACTCTCTATCCGTGGTTAGGATAGAGAGTACGCAGAAGACAGAGGGCAAAGCACCTTCTTTGTTTACTGACCTATATATTATTCCTCTTTTCTTAAGGGGAAACTTTGGTAATTATTGTTTAAGATCTCGGAGCAACCCGTCCTCTTCGCTGGTATGCGCGCTATGGCCAAATTTGGACTTAATTTGAAATGAAATTGACTCCCAAAAGAGACGTACTGTTCCGTTTTCTGTTTGAGTCGTCCGGCTTACGCGGACAGGTTAGGAGAGGAAACTTTCAACTAACGTTTTTCATAACGTTTTGAAACTTTATAAGAATCTTTCAACTAACGTTTTTCATAACGTTTTGAAACTTTATAAGAATTTCCTGCCCACCTAAACTATCAGAGGACCCTTATCTTACTGTAGTTGAAAAAAAAAATCCCAAATTTATTTTAATTTTTGTTTAATTTTCAAATTACGTCCACTTTCGGCCATACGAGTAAACGGCCAAAAACGACGTTATTTTGAAGAGGACAGGTTGCTCTGAGAGAGGTCATTGATTTAGCTGGTACGAGGAGCAACAGCCCCGAGGATGTTAGTCCCATGAACACGTGAACCTAGCACCCTCTTATCATCATTAGACACGAGTGAAGTTATACACAAAACATTAAGTGTTTACATATCTATTAACTTATTCTTAGCACTGAAATCCTACGTTAATGTAATCCCAAAAGAGGCAAATAGAATAGTCGAGTCACCCGGAAGGTGGCACGGGCGTGAATAGCCCGTAAAGTTCCAGATATAAGTCTTCCTGCTTGTCATGCCCCGAAGGCGCCAAGTTAAGGGCCCTTGATCACGATAACAATCCGTCTTCCCTATAGCTCTCGTACCTAAGTTCTCCCCCCCCCCCCCCCCCGTAAGGTCTTCAACCTTCCGGTGGGACTTGAACTTGGTTTGTAACTTATCGGACGGTAATTGGCGTCCACGTGGTGGTGGTGACACGTGGTGGTGATGACACGTGGTGGTAGTCACACGTGGTGGTGTTGACACGTGGTGGTGGTCACACGTGGTGGTAGTGACATTGCCCCATCCCCATCTGGCGTCACAGTAGAGGTGAGTGTAGAGGTCTGGCGTCACAGTAGAGGTGAGTGTAGAGGTCTGGCGTCACAGTAGAGGTGAGTGTAGAGGTCTGGCGTCACAGTAGAGGTGAGTGTAGAGGTCTGGCGTCACAGTAGAGGTGGGTGTAGAGGTCTGGCGTCACAGTAGAGGTGAGTGTAGAGGTCTGGCGTCACAGTAGAGGTGAGTGTAGAGGTCTGGCGTCACAGTAGAGGTGGGTGTAGAGGTCTGGCGTCACAGTAGAGGTGAGTGTAGAGGTCTGGCGTCACAGTAGAGGTGAGTGTAGAGGTCTGGCGTCACAGTAGAGGTGAGTGTAGAGGTCTGGCGTCACAGTAGAGGTGAGTGTAGAGGTCTGGCGTCACAGCAGAGGTGGGTGTAGAGGTCTGGCGTCACAGTAGAGGTGAGTGTAGAGGTCTGGCGTCACAGCAGAGGTGGGTGTAGAGGTCTGGCGTCACAGCAGAGGTGGGTGTAGAGGTCTGGCGTCACAGCAGAGGTGGGTGTAGAGGTCTGGCGTCACAGCAGAGGTGGGTGTAGAGGTCTGGCGTCACAGCAGAGGTGGGTGTAGAGGTCTGGCGTCACAGCAGAGGTGGGTGTAGAGGTCTGGCGTCACAGCAGAGGTGGGTGTAGAGGTCTGGCGTCACAGCAGAGGTGGGTGTAGAGGTCTGGCGTCACAGTAGAGGTGGGTGTAGAGGTCTGGCGTCACAGCAGAGGTGGGTGTAGAGGTCTGGCGTCACAGCAGAGGTGGGTGTAGGTGGTGACGCAGTGGTAGGTGGGCCTAGTGGTGGTGGTGGTGGTGGTGCGACGCACGCCACACCGAACCTGCGCACTCCTACTCGACCCCCCGCCACACAGACGCCCCCAACAACAACAACAAAGGTGACTCTCTACAACAAAATACAACCTCCACCATCTACCATCCACACTCCCGCTTCTGAAATAACTCCCCCTCCACAAGCAGCTCAGAGGCGGACTTGGCGCAGCTTGCGCGCATTCAGAGCGCGCTTGCCAAGTCACTTGGCCCACGCCCATACGGCCGGTCTTGTCAACAACGGAGCATCGCGCCGGCGTATCTTATCCCTGTTACGCAAGACGTTGCAAAATATACGCAGAGGGAGTTTCCGTCCTGGAGACGTCAATACCCCCGAACTGCGCATATAGGGAACGTTTCGCAGATGTTCTTGCGCGGTATTGGTGACCGCTACGACCCGCTGGTTGGTGGGTGCGTGTGTGGCGGCAGCTGTTAGGTCACCTTGGCAGGGGTAAGTGTTGTTATGGACGTAATGGAGTCATTGAAGCTGTATCGAACCACCTCAACACTCTCCAAGCCCTCACGCTGCTAGTTTTACTCTCATTCAGTAAGTGCGCCATCGTCCTCTCTCTCTCTCTTTCTACCCTTCTCTCTCTCTCTCTTTGTCCCCTTCTCTCTCTCTCTCTCTCTCTCTCTCTCTCTCTCTCTCTCTCTCTCTCTCTCTCTCTCTCTCTCGCTTCTGCTTTCTTCAGTAGTCCCCTCTGCTCTCTTCCCATACTTACTCTCTACGCGATTTTGTTGGTTCTCTCTCCCTCACCACACACACACACACAGGTTATCGCCTCTTCCTCTCTTTATCCTTGTCTGTCCCTCCACCTCCTTCCCTCCCTCCCTCCCAGTGCTTCCTCTCTCTCTCATAATCTTACTCCCACTATCCTTTATAGCGAGCTTCATCCCTCCCTCACACCCTCCCTCCCTCCCTCACACCATGATCTCCACCCTTCACCTCCCTCCCTCTCTCCCTCCCTCAGCGACCACCGGCCATAACCTATAACTGTTCTGCAACACCTTTGCAACGTGAGACACAGATGGACCTGCAAGTGATGCAAGCATTTTGATACCTAATTAACAATTAATTGGTTATTAGTATGTCAATAATAACCTTGTGCGTAGTTTTCCAAGCTCACAGTTGGTTTAACAAATGTAAACAAGTCTGCCAAGATCGGGGAGAGATGTACAGGTTTCGTACACGAAGGCTCAAGTGCTTGCTAGATCCTGGTGTCTAGTACTGTTAGAAACTCACCTTCGGGGGTTAATTACAGCTACAAGAGGGTTAGAGTAGTTAGCCAGCACGTCAACGCCACATGAACGATATCTTCAGCTAAAATTACCATATGCAAATTAGCCAATTTTAAGACTTGCAATGGAAGGTTTAAACTACCATATCTGGAGCTTCCTTCCGACAGTCCCATAGTTCTGTAACGGCTAAGCCAATTTCTGTATTGATGCAAAGCAATTATTTTCTTTATCATGCACCCCATACCCATCCCGTGGGTGGTGGTGGGGAGGGTTACAGTGGCACATAATGGGTTCAGCAACTGAACCCATAGTTCGTTTAGCTAAGCAAGTGACTATCTTTTGAAGCTTGTTATACAACTGTTAATGTTATTTATTGATGTAAATATATACAATCATTTACACAAATACATATACATATCAGTAATCTTTTTATATCACAAGTGATTCAACAAGAGGCTCACAACAGTCACTATACGAGGCACTTTACATCTATGGTGAGTCACACAGTTACTAGTCTTGCTCCACACCCACCCAACTGGGCGGCAGCTTTACAGTCATGTGCTCCACACCCACCCCACTGGGCGGCAGCTTTACAGTCATGTGCTCCACACCCACCCCACTGGGCGGCAGCTTTACAATGTGCTCTACACCCACCCAACTGGGCGGCAGCTTTACAGTCATGTGCTCCACACCCACCCAACTGGGCGGCAGCTTTACAGTCATGTGCTCCACACCCACCCCACTGGGCGGCAGCTTTACAATGTGCTCTACACCCACCCAACTGGGCGGCAGCTTTACAGTCATGTGCTCCACACCCACCCAACTGGGCGGCAGCTTTACAGTCATGTGCTCCACACCCACCCCACTGGGCGGCAGCTTTACAATGTGCTCCACACCCACCCAACTGGGCGGCAGCTTTACAGTCATGTGCTCCACACCCACCCCACTGGGCGACAGCTTTACAGTCATGTGCTCCACACCCACCCAACTGGGCGGCAGCTTTACAGTCATGTGCTCCACACCCACCCAACTGGGAGGCAGCTTTACAGTCATGTGCTCCACACCCACCCAACTGGGCGGCAGCTTTACAGTCATGTGCTCCACACCCACCCCACTGGGCGGCAGCTTTACAATGTGCTCCACACCCACCCCACTGGGCGGCAGCTTTACAATGTGCTCCACACCCACCCAACTGGGAGGCAGCTTTACAGTCATGTGCTCCACACCCACCCAACTGGGCGGCAGCTTTACAGTCATGTGCAGGCTGTAAGCAAATTTTGGATACTTGGCTAATATTCCTGGCAGTACATCATTATGAACGAAGTACTTACACATTTCTTGGACACCATTCATGGTGTTATCTCTGAATTCCGCGATTTGTTCACATTCCATTATATAATGACGCAAAGTATGCGAATAGTTCTGCTGACAGAGTTTACATTTAGTCAAATCAACATCATCAGATGTTGCAAACTCCCAGAGGTGGATGCGAGTCATATTTCTTGTTGACAATGGGTCAATTTCTGTAATTTGATATACGTGGCCTCAACTGTCCTCCCCCCTCTCTCTCTGACCTCCACACTTTCCAGTGTGGACCTCCAGTTCCTACCCTGTCCTCCTTCCGACCTCTCCAGAGAGGCCGACCTCTCTCCTCTCCTCAGTGGTTACAACAGGTTGAGCGTTGATAAATATTGTATAGAAGTTACAGAGTTCAAGGCACCAGACTCCGTGGAAACGCCACACTCCTGATAGGCCTCGGGGCTCCTGGTGCCTGTGATTCGTCCTTAGGTGCCAAGGGCGTGACCAGAGTGCCTTAGACGACAGAGTTTCATAGCAGGCCTGGAATAGTTTTTAATAAGTAATGTTGCCGAAATAACCGTGGACATTTTCAAGAGGAAACTAGATTTATTCCTCCAAGGAGTGCCGGACCAACCGGGCTGTGGTGGGTATGTGGGCCTGCGGGCCGCTCCAAGCAACAGCCTGGTGGACCAAACTCTCACAAGTCAAGCCTGGCCTCGGGCCGGGCTTGGGGAGTAGAAGAACTCCCAGAACCCCATCAAGCAGGTATCAACCAGGTACTCTCACATGCACCAGGCTAGTGTCCCGTCTTGGGTACTGCTCGGTACTCACTTCCCCCTTCAGAGCAGGAGAGATCGCTGAAATAGAGGGAATACAGAGAACATATACGGGATACAGAGACGCCATAAAGCACCTAGATTATTGGCATCGTCTCATAGCTCTCCGTGGCTTGTCTCTATGTTGTATATCTTTGATGTCAGGATCATTATTAGTGTTACAAACTAGTGAGAGTAAGTTCGACTTCGTTACAAATGGTAACGACGGTGTTGACCAGATAAGATACATTACAGTTTAGTGGATCAGGCGTGTAATGATTATGGAGCGTGGCAACGTGGAGCATATAGTTAATAAGAGGGTCTGAAGCAAGAGCAGCTAACAAGAGAGTTTGGAGCATAAGCTGTTAATAAGAGAGCCTGGAACATGCAATAGTCAAATATGGCGAGGTGAAGAATGATAATAAGAGGAGAAAGTGTAGCATGAGGCAAGAAGAGAAGAGCATGTGCCTAGAGGCAGCAACAGGTGTGGCTGGAGGCACCAACAAGGGAAGAGGGTACTTGCTTGATAGGGTTCTGAAAGTTCTTCTACTCTCCAAGAACTGCCGGAGGCCAGGCTCCAGTTGTGATAACTTGATCCACCAGGCTGTTGCCTGGAGCAGCCCGCAAGCCCACATACCCACCACAGCCCGGTTGGTCCGGCCGGACCAACCGGGCTAAAATTATATAGTTTTCTCTTGAAGATGTCCAGTGTTGTTCCGGCAATATTTCTTATACTCGCTGGGAGGACGTTGAACAACCGCGGACCTCTGATGTTTATACAGTGTTCTCTGATTGTGCCTATGGCACCCCTGCTCTTCACTGGTTCTATTGTACATTTTCTTCCATATCGTTCACTCCAGTACGTTGTTATTTTACTGTGTAGATTTGGGACCTGTCCCTCCAGTATTTTCCACGTGTATATTATTTGATATCTCTCTCGTCTTCTTTCTAGTGAGTACATTTGGAGGGCTTTGAGACGATCCCAATAATTTAGGTGCTTTATTGCGTCTATGCGTGCCGTATATGTTCTCTGTATTCCCTCTATTTCAGCAATCTCTCCTGCTCTGGAGGGGGAAGTGAGTACTGAGCAGTACTCGAGACGGAACAGCACAAGTGATTTGAAGAGTACAACCATTGTGATGGGATCTCTGGATTTGAAAGTTCTCGTAATCCATCCTATCATTTTTCTGGCTGACGCAATACTTCCTTGGTTATGCTCCCTAAACGTTAGGTCGTCAGACATCATTATTCCCAGATCCTTGACATGCTGTTTTCCTACCATGGGCACATTTGATTGTGTTTTGTTCCCTGTATTATTTTCTAAGGTCCTCATTTTTACCGTACCTGAGTACCTGGAATTTATCACTGTTAAACATTGTTATTTTCTGCTGTCCAGTAGAAATTTTATTAATATCTGCTTGTAGTTTCTCACTGTCTTCGAGAGAAGTAATTTTCAAGCAGAGTTTTGTGTCATCTGCAAAAGGTGGGAAGGTGGAGTAGCAGCGTGGAGGTGTGACAATGACACGAAGCTGTGTCTTGGCTATATCCAATAGCCTGGAGGCTGCAACATGAGAAGAAGACAAACAACACGGAAGAACAGGACGGGAAGACAAGGGGGGAGGGGGGAGGGGGGAGGGGGAGGGGGGATGGTGATCTGGGAAGCGCAGCATCACTCTCCAAGTCTTTCCGCCCAGTCCAACCTCCTGCTTCATGCCACCCCCTCCCCACAACAGTCCCCCCAGTCACTACCCTCACACTGGGAGGAGGTGACAGCATAGGAGAGCACATTGCACTAGCCACCCGACAGATCACCAGGCGGGGCTCAGGAGATGGTGTGTGTGTGTGTCCACAAGCAGATCCCAGACTATACCAAAGTCAGATATTGGAGGGTGTGTCACTCCATCCCACGGGGGGATAATTATGTCCCAGGTAGGAGGGCCCATCCCACCCCACCTCCTCCCTCACTCTGGCAGAGGAATGAGAGAACAAACACACAGAAAATGGGAAGAAACCGACAAGAAGAAATAGCAAATAACATCTAAAAGTGAAGCCTCTTCATAGCTCAGCCCCCCCTTCCCCCCCTTAGCCCATCCATTTCAAATGTTATTCCATTTTTTATGTGGGGTTACAGGCCGGGGCAGCATACTCAAGGACGGTCTGGCATATCATGAACATATCGGCGTTCAGAAGGGCCCTTGGTCCAAGTTCCTGAATGTTGTTGTAATGTTTACTTCTGTTCTCTCTCTCCTGTTGTTACACCTTGCAACTGTTACGGCGATAAGTACTTGCATCTGTAATGACCAAACTACCCGAGGGTCGGCCAGACGAGCCTTCGCTGTGTGACCCAGCAAGCTTAAACAGTATCTTCCTGCTGCGATCACTGAAGCGGTCTCAAGCTGTTCCTTCATTGTTCTTACTGTGTGCCCCCATATTCATCCTGTGAGTGGTAGTTTACTGTGTACCCCATACTCATCCTGTGAGTGGTAGTTTACTGTGTACCCCATACTCATCCTGTGAGTGGTAGTTTACTGTGTACCCCATACTCATCCTGTGAGTGGTAGTTGACTGTGTACCCCATACAGAGAGAGGGAGAGAGAGAGAGAGAGAGAGAGAGAGAGAGAGAGAGAGAGAGAGAGAGAGAGAGAGAGAGAGAGAGAGAGAGAGAGAGAGAGAGAGAGAGAGAGAAAAAAGATGCATGAGCACGCCCCCCCCCCCCCCCCCCCACCTGCCCTCACACTAAGAGTAACTGTCATCTAGAGGTTATCTTGAGATGATTTCGGGGCTTAGCGTCCCCGCGGCCCGGTCCTCGACCAGGCCTCCTTTTTGTTACACCACCCCCCAGGAAGCAACCCGTAACAGCTATCTAAATCCCAGGTACCTATTTACTGCTAAGTGAACAGGAGTATAGGGTGAAAGAAGCTCTACCCATTTTTGTTTCCGCCCCCACAGGGAGGTCGAACCCGGAACCTCAGGACTAGGAATCCGAAGCGCTGTCCACCCAGCTGTCAGGCGCCTGCACTGTCAGTTCTCACACATGTGAGAACTGATATACACATGTATCGAGTCAGTGTTGCTCGGAGTGACATAGGGCGCGCGGGCTGCCCTTGACGCTGTCAGACTGCCCACAACCAACCCCCAATAATCTCTGCCGCCCCACACACACACACACACACACACACACACACACACACACACACACACACACACACACACTTGACACCAGCTCGTGACCTGAGACCAAAGCTGCGACCTGCTGCCAGCAATCCTCGCATACTTCCCTCCATGTAGTATGACCAACACGTGGAGGCGGTGCCTGGAGGCTGTGACTCACACGTCACACTAGCAAGCGGCTCATATGACAAGTTATCAACGGCGAGGGGGGGGGGGCAGGCACGAGGCTTAACACAGCCCGTGTTGGGGAGGGCGGTCATCCATTCTCTTGTGGGGGGGGGTGGGTCAGGGGGGATGGGGCGGTCAGCTGGCGAGGGTTCATTCACCCAGGAGTCATTCATGGCCCCGGCAGCAGCAGCTGTTGGTGGTGGCGGGTTGTAGTTCGAGGCTCTCGCAATCTCTTCTTTTCATCTAATGCCTCCAAGTTCTTACGAGGATTAACCGATAGGTTAGGGGGGTTCTTTGGGTTTGTGCGTGTCTCGTTAGGCAAAACGTTTGTTTCGTCAGGGCAAATCCGGCCCAGGATGGAGATTCGTGGGCAGGGACCGGGCCTGGCGATGAAGGTGCCACGGGAGTGCCACCCAGGAATCTGGGTTATTGAGGTGAATAGTAGTATCAGAGTAGTTAAGAAGTGGAGTACATTAGGCAGTGATGTGGTGGAGGCTGACTCCATACACAGTTTCAAATGTTGATATGATAGAGCCAAGTAGGCTCAGGAACCTGTACATCACTTGATTGAAAGTTGAGAGGCGGGACCAAAGAGCCGAAGCTCAACCCCCGCAAGCACAATCAATTAGGTGAGCACTGACCCTTGCCAGGATCCGACCCACAGCAGTTGCCTAACTCCTGGGTGCCCATCAGATATAAGAAAACGTGCACAACCGTTTCTGTCCTGCCAAAGGGGTTGAACCCATGCCCCTCAGTTGTGAGCCGAGGACGTAGACCACTATACTATCCTCATTATGTCAATGGCCTCTCTCTTATGGCCCCGGCAGCTGTTTTCGATTATGAATCGAAGCCGTTCGCCGCTAGGCCATGAGGCCCTTCGGCTTGACCTGAAGAATGACTTGACAGTTTGCCTTATTGGGACCTCATGCTCAGACTGGCTTTACCAACCGGTGTCAACAGGTGACTGGTAAGTGGGCTACCGTCTTCCTGGCAGTGACATAATCAACAAGTGACGGGTAAGTGGCCAATGTCCTCTTGATAGTAACTTTGGTGTGGCCACAAAGACTGTAGTTAAAGGGCTCGGTGCACTCCACTGACCTCATCACTGAGATTCTGGAACAAGCTCATTCCAGTTCCATGTAAGGAGTCGCGTGAAGGTCTCGAACCGCCACCCTCGTATTCCCCTCACTGCTGTCTCCTCACGTGGCCATGTAGCAACTTTGGTGGTGGGGTCATTTTTAATGTTATGTAGTCTTTATCTACCGTTTGTCTCCCGTCTCCAAGGTCCTTATTCCTGGCCCTGTGGTGGCCCTGTGGTGGCCCAGCGTGGTGGCCCCTCGTGGTTGCCCAGCCTGGTGGGCCAGCGTGGTGGCCCGGTGACCAATGCCACCAGGAGGCCGTATGCTGATGGACTTCCATGACTGGAATGTAAACACAAGGATTCGCTATTCAAGTCGATTAAGTGAAGGTGTCCAGTCACATCGAGCCTAAGCTGCTTCACTCTGGTGTTGATCAATATGTAAGGCCTGTCAACGTAAACTCTAGGGATACCTTGTTCTCTGTGAGCTTCTGTCTAGAGCTTGGACACTAATAGACATGTACTAATAGGTACATACACTAGTCTATCATATATGTTAGCAGTTAACAGCCTAGATAGAACATTGATGAGATGACACTACACAAACCCTGGTTTGTGCCTCGGAGAGGCTGCAGGATCCAGTAAGTTCAGTAGAACTTCGGTTTCAACTCCTTTTGACCATGTCGCAGCTCAGTCGATTAAGGCAGCGTCTGGGATGGTCTCGGACGCAGGTTCGAATCCTCGTCACGGCCCTTGTGGATTTGTTCAAAGATGCGCTGTGGTCAATATTATGTTTTGTTCTTGACTGCTCTTGAAGTTTAGTTGTAATACAGCGTGGACGAGTCTCCAGACTTGACCTTGTAACGCTGGAACTACGCATTAACAGCCCTCTCACTTGTACTCTTGCATCTTGCTTTAATTGGAAGACGATTTCTCCAAATGTCATCTTTGTTCGAGGTAAACTAAAATAATAATTAACTGTAGGATGTATTACACTATATATATATTTACACAACGTTTCGAACCTACATGGTTCGTTCTCAAGTGAAGATGTGACTGTACTGGGAGTATTGGAATTATACCATTAGGGAGGAGGTCAGGTACATAATACAAATAAGTGAAGTGAAGAGTACGGTGTAAAGGGTGGAAGAATAGGGTGTAAATGGGGAAGAATGAGGCAAAAAGAGGGAGGAAGCGCATACAAAGATTAACCCGGTGTAGTGAACGTGGTGCTTTGTGCAGTGTCGTCTATGTTGGCATCTTCGTGTTCCGGACATGTTCTTACTCTCATGGTGGGTTACCTTGAGGTGATTCCGGGGCTCAGCGACCCCGGGGCCCAGTCTAGACCAGGCCTCCCGACCAGGGTAGAGTAAATAGTTCCGTTACTCGGGTATTTATGGTGGGAAGCTACGGGCTGCTTCCTGGAGATGTTTGTGTGTGTTAGAGAAACATATATATGTAGACATAGACATAATAGATGAAAAATAGATTGCTTTGAAAGGCGGGGCCCAAAAGAGCTAATAACTCGATATCTGCCGACACAAACAGTAAATACAAAGTTTAGATTTAGATTTTTATTCAGGTAGAGGTACATCCATTGAGTTACATACACAATGTTTGATATAAAGATAGAAATAGCACATAGCAACAGCAACAGCCTGGTGGAGCAAGCTCTCACAAGTCAAGCCTGGCCTCGGGCCGGGCTTGGGGAGTAGAAGAACTCCCAGAACCCCATCAACCAGGTAACAACCAGGTACATACAATACCTAAAGCCACTAGTAAGCATAGCGTTTCGGGCAGCATTAAACAACACTGCATGTTGAGTAATGGGTCTCTAACTCTGTCCAGGGACGACAGAAGAACAAAAGAATATATATACATATACATGGTAGGCTGCCAGTGTGAATGTATGGCCGTGTATATATATACATATACATGGTAGGCTGCCAGTGTGAATGTATGGCCGTATATACATATACATGGTAGGCTGCCAGTGTGAATGTATGGCCGTGTATATATACATATACATGCTAGGCTGCCAGTGTGAATGTATGGCCGTGTATATATACATATACATGCTAGGCTGCCAGTGTGAATGTATGGCCGTGTATATATATACATATACATGGTAGGCTGCCAGTGTGAATGTATGGCCGTGTATATATATACATATACATGGTAGGCTGCCAGTGTGAATGTATGGCCGTGTATATATATACATATACATGCTAGGCTGCCAGTGTGAATGTATGGCCGTGTATATATACATATACATGCTAGGCTGCCAGTGTGAATGTATGGCCGTGTATATATATACATATACATGGTAGGCTGCCAGTGTGAATGTATGGCCGTGTATATATACATATACATGCTAGGCTGCCAGTGTGAATGTATGGCCGTGTATATATATACATATACATGGTAGGCTGCCAGTGTGAATGTATGGCCGTGTATATATATACATATACATGGTAGGCTGCCAGTGTGAATGTATGGCCGTGTATATATATACATATACATGGTAGGCTGCCAGTGTGAATGTATGGCCGTGTATATATATACATATACATGGTAGGCTGCCAGTGTGAATGTATGGCCGTGTATATATACATATACATGGTAGGCTGCCAGTGTGAATGTATGGCCGTGTATATATACATATACATGGTAGGCTGCCAGTGTGAATGTATGGCCGTATATATATACATATACATGGTAGGCTGCCAGTGTGAATGTATGGCCGTATATATATACATATACATGCTAGGCTGCCAGTGTGAATGTATGGCCGTGTATATATACATATACATGCTAGGCTGCCAGTGTGAATGTATGGCCGTATATATATACATATACATGGTAGGCTGCCAGTGTGAATGTATGGCCGTATATATATACATATACATGCTAGGCTGCCAGTGTGAATGTATGGCCGTATATATATACATATACATGGTAGGCTGCCAGTGTGAATGTATGACCGTATATATATACATATACATGCTAGGCTGCCAGTGTGAATGTATGGCCGTGTATATATACATATACATGCTAGGCTGCCAGTGTGAATGTATGGCCGTGTATATATACATATACATGCTAGGCTGCCAGTGTGAATGTATGGCCGTGTATATATACATATACATGCTAGGCTGCCAGTGTGAATGTATGGCCGTATATATATACATATACATGCTAGGCTGCCAGTGTGAATGTATGGCCGTGTATATATATACATATACATGCTAGGCTGCCAGTGTGAATGTATGGCCGTGTATATATATACATATACATGCTAGGCTGCCAGTGTGAATGTATGGCCGTGTATATATATACATATACATGCTAGGCTGCCAGTGTGAATGTATGGCCGTGTATATATACATATACATGCTAGGCTGCCAGTGTGAATGTATGGCCGTGTATATATATACATATACATGCTAGGCTGCCAGTGTGAATGTATGGCCGTATATATATACATATACATGCTAGGCTGCCAGTGTGAATGTATGGCCGTATATATATACATATACATGCTAGGCTGCCAGTGTGAATGTATGGCCGTGTATATATATACATATACATGCTAGGCTGCCAGTGTGAATGTATGGCCGTGTATATATATACATATACATGCTAGGCTGCCAGTGTGAATGTATGGCCGTGTATATATATACATATACATGGTAGGCTGCCAGTGTGAATGTATGGCCGTATATATATACATATACATGCTAGGCTGCCAGTGTGAATGTATGGCCGTGTATATATATACATATACATGCTAGGCTGCCAATGTGAATGTATGGCCGTGTATATATATACATATACATGCTAGGCTGCCAGTGTGAATGTATGGCCGTGTATATATATACATATACATGCTAGGCTGCCAGTGTGAATGTATGGCCGTATATATATACATATACATGCTAGGCTGCCAGTGTGAATGTATGGCCGTATATATATACATATACATGCTAGGCTGCCAGTGTGAATGTATGGCCGTATATATATACATATACATGCTAGGCTGCCAGTGTGAATGTATGGCCGTGTATATATATACATATACATGCTAGGCTGCCAGTGTGAATGTATGGCCGTGTATATATATACATATACATGCTAGGCTGCCAGTGTGAATGTATGGCCGTGTATATATATACATATACATGGTAGGCTGCCAGTGTGAATGTATGGCCGTATATATATACATATACATGCTAGGCTGCCAGTGTGAATGTATGGCCGTGTATATATATACATATACATGCTAGGCTGCCAGTGTGAATGTATGGCCGTATATGTTGCTGAAACTAAACAAAAACTGTCCCGTTACCTGCCACTGTGTTGTCCTCCGCTCCTCGGGGTCTGAAGGTCACTATAACCCTGTGTCGTGGACTAAACGTCCCCGCACGCACACACGCGCACGCACATGCACGCACATACACACACGGGTACACGGGTGTGTTCAGGGACCCGCCAATAGGAGCCGGTGTGTGGTGCTGCAAAGGTGGCCCCCAGAGAGGGCCACACCTGTGCCCCAGAGAGGGCCACACCTGTGCCCCAGAGAGGGCCACACCTGTGCCCCAGAGAGGGCCACACCTGTGCCCCAGAGAGGGCCACACCTGTGCCCCAGAGAGCCCAGCAGCTTGGCCATGAGGCAACATAAATCATCCATGCAACATATAATGATGATGTGTCTGGGGCTTTCATACCCCTCACGTCACACACCTCCCCCCTCCCCACCACCCTAATCCCCCAGAGAATTTAACCTGCAATGTTAAATGTAATCCTTGTACTGTGATTTATGGATTTGTACTCACCGGATTTGTGCGCCCTCTTGAGGGACTTGAGGTAGAGGAGGGAAGAAATAGCCTAAGTTACTCTATCCCTTTGAGATGCATTTTATTGTCTCAATAAACGTACTTGAAGTTCTGCGACTACCACTACCACTGGTATCCTTCCTTAACAACCACAACCACCCCCACAGCAGCCACAACCACCCCCACAACAGCCACAACCACCCCCAGCTACCACAACCACCCCCACAGCTACCACAACCACCCCCCAGCAGCCACAACCACCCCCCAGCAGCCACAACCACCCCACAGCTACCACAACCACCCCCCCCCAGCTACCACAAAGGGGTGAGTTCCATCTAGAGTAACACTTAAGAGTCAACAACATGGTACCTATCCCATAAATGGATAGTTAAACACCGTTTCTTTCACAAGGTTAATCTAACGCCAAGCTGGGCCCTCCAGCGTCCTCCGTGTCACCCCGGGCCCCGCGCCGCCCGGAAATGTCCTTGGACCAAGTGTAGGGGGCCCCCCAGGT